>NW_027524330.1:0-33331 GCF_052094955.1 Ictidomys tridecemlineatus
AGTTTCATCAAGATTGGGTGAAACAGTGTGTGCTGAGATTTCAGGCAACTCGTAGTTTTTTGGAAGCTTGGCAGGCCCTTTCCATGAAAGTGATTCTCACCAGTCTCTGCTTAGGGCTACATCAACAGCAAACAAACCATAGAGACAGAACTTGAAACTGCTTTATTGTGTCAAGTTTCAAAGAGCTAGCACAAACCGTGTTTGATTTAGAGTTCCAAATACATGTATCCCTATAGTAGAAAACAGAGTGAAACCTCAAAATGAAACCTGTTACTGCCAACGAAGGGTTTCACCTAGAAGAACGAAATTTGGCGAGCCAAGTGGGATTGGTGTACTGATCATTACCTCAAAGTTTCATCAAGATTGGGTGAAAAAGTGTGTGCTGAGATTTCAGGCAACTCGTAGTTTTTTGGAAGCTTGGCAGGCCCTTTCCATGAAAGTGATTCTCGCCAGTCTCTGCTTAGGGCTACATCAACAGCTAACAAACCATAGAGATAGAACTTGAAACTGCTTTATTGTGTCAAGTTTCAAAGAGCTAGCACAAACCGTGTTTGATTTAGAGTTCCAAATACATGTATCCCTATAGGAGAAAACAGAGTGAAACCTCAAAATGAAACCGGTTACTGCCAACGAACGGTTTCACCTAGAAGAACGAAATTTGGCGAGCCAAGTGGGATTGGTGTACTGATCATTACCTGAAAGTTTCATCAAGATTGGGTGAAAAGTGTGTGCTGAGATTTCAGGCAACTCGTAGTTTTTTGGAAGCTTGGCAGGCCCTTTCCATGAAAGTGATTCTCGCCAGTCTCTGCTTAGGGCTACATCAACAGCAAACAAACCATAGAGATAGAACTTGAAACTGCTTTATTGTGTCAAGTTTCAAAGAGCTAGCACAAACCGTGTTTGATTTAGAGTTCCAAATACATGTATCCCTATAGGAGAAAACAGAGTGAAACCTCAAAATGAAACCGGTTACTGCCAACGAACGGTTTCACCTAGAAGAACGAAATTTGGCAAGCCAAGTGGGATTGGTGTACTGATCATTACCTGAAAGTTTCATCAAGATTGGGTGAAAAAGTGTGTGCTGAGATTTCAGGCAACTCGTAGTTTTTTGGAAGCTTGGCAGGCCCTTTCCATGAAAGTGATTCTCGCCAGTCTCTGCGTAGGGCTACATCAACAGCAAACAAACCATAGAGATAGAACTTGAAACTGCTTTATTGTGTCAAGTTTCAAAGAGCTAGCACAAACCGTGTTTGATTTAGAGTTCCAAATACATGTATCCCTATAGGAGTAAACAGAGTGAAACCTGAAAATAAAACCGGTTACTGCCAACGAACGGTTTCACCTAGAAGAACGAAATTTGGCGAGCCAAGTGGGATTGGTGTACTGATCATTACCTGAAAGTTTCATCAAGATTGGGTGAAAAAGTGTGTGCTGAAATTTCAGGCAACTCGTAGTTTTTTGGAAGCTTGGCAGGCCCTTTCCATGAAAGTGATTCTCGCCAGTCTCTGCTTAGGGCTACATCAACAGCAAACAAACCATAGAGATAGAACTTGAAACTGCTTTATTGTGTCAAGTTTGAAAGAGCTAGCACAAATCGTGTTTGATTTAGAGTTCCAAATACATGTATCCCTATAGGAGAAAACAGAGTGAAACCTCAAAATGAAACCGGTTACTGCCAACGAACGGTTTCACCTAGAAGAACGAAATTTGGCGAGCCAAGTGGGATTGGTGTAGTGATCATTACCTGAAAGTTTCATCAAGATTGGGTGAAAAAGTGTGTGCTGAGATTTCAGGCAACTCGTAGTTTTTTGGAAGCTTGGCAGGCCCTTTCCATGAAAGTGATTCTCGCCAGTCTCTGCGTAGGGCTACATCAACAGCAAACAAACCATAGAGATAGAACTTGAAACTGCTTTATTGTGTCAAGTTTCAAAGAGCTAGCACAAACCGTGTTTGATTTAGAGTTCCAAATACATGTATCCCTATAGGAGTAAACAGAGTGAAACCTGAAAATAAAACCGGTTACTGCCAACGAACGGTTTCACCTAGAAGAACGAAATTTGGCGAGCCAAGTGGGATTGGTGTACTGATCATTACCTGAAAGTTTCATCAAGATTGGGTGAAAAAGTGTGTGCTGAAATTTCAGGCAACTCGTAGTTTTTTGGAAGCTTGGCAGGCCCTTTCCATGAAAGTGATTCTCGCCAGTCTCTGCTTAGGGCTACATCAACAGCAAACAAACCATAGAGATAGAACTTGAAACTGCTTTATTGTGTCAAGTTTGAAAGAGCTAGCACAAATCGTGTTTGATTTAGAGTTCCAAATACATGTATCCCTATAGGAGAAAACAGAGTGAAACCTCAAAATGAAACCGGTTACTGCCAAGGAACGGTTTCACCTAGAAGAACGAAATTTGGCGAGCCAAGTGGGATTGGTGTAGTGATCATTACCTGAAAGTTTCATCAAGATTGGGTGAAAAAGTGTGTGCTGAGATTTCAGGCAACTCGTAGTTTTTTGGAAGCTTGGCAGGCCCTTTCCATGAAAGTGATTCTCGCCAGTCTCTGCTTAGGGCTACATCAACAGCAAACAAACCATAGAGATAGAACTTGAAACTGCTTTATGGTGTCAAGTTTCAAAGAGCTAGCACAAACCGTGTTTGATTTAGAGTTCCAAATACATGTATCCCTATAGGAGAAAACAGAGTGAAACCTCAAAAATGAAACCGGTTACTGCCAAGTAACGGTTTCACCTAGAAGAACGAAATTTGGCGAGCCAAGTGGGATTGGTGTACTGATCATTCCCTGAAAGTTTCATCAAGATTGGGTGAAAAAGTGTGTGCTGAGATTTCAGACAACTCGTAGTTTTTTGGAAGCTTGGCAGGCCCTTTCCATGAAAGTGATTCTCGCCAGTCTCTGCTTAGGGCTACATCAACAGCAAACAAACCATAGAGACAGAACTTGAAACTGCTTTATTGTGTCAAGTTTCAAAGAGCTAGCACAAACCGTGTTTTATTTAGAGTTCCAAATACATGTATCCCTATAGGAGAAAACAGAGTGAAACCTCAAAATGAAACCGGTTACTGCCAACGAATGGTTTCACCTAGAAGAACGAAATTTGGCGAGCCAAGTGGGATTGGTGTACTGATCATTACCTGAAAGTTTCATCAAGATTGGGTGAAAAAGTGTGTGCTGAGATTTCAGGCAACTCGTAGTTTTTTGGAAGCTTGGCAGGCCCTTTCCATGAAAGTGATTCTCGCCAGTCTCTGCTTAGGGCTACATCAACAGCAAACAAACCATAGAGATAGAACTTGAAACTGCTTTATTGTGTCAAGTTTCAAAGAGCTAGGACAAACCGTGTTTGATTTAGAGTTCCAAATACATGTATCCCTATAGGAGAAAACAGAGTGAAACCTCAAAATGAAACCGGTTACTGCCAAGTAACGGTTTCACCTAGAAGAACGAAATTTGGCGAGCCAAGTGGGATTGGTGTACTGATCATTACCTGAAAGTTTCATCAAGATTGGGTGAAAAAGTGTGTGCTGAGATTTCAGACAACTCGTAGTTTTTTGGAAGCTTGGCAGGCCCTTTCCATGAAAGTGATTCTCGCCAGTCTCTGCTTAGGGCTACATCAACAGCAAACAAACCATAGAGAGAGAACTTGAAACTGCTTTATTGTGTCAAGTTTCAAAGAGCTAGCACAAACCGTGTTTGATTTAGAGTTCCAAATACATGTATCCCTATAGGAGAAAACAGAGTGAAACCTCAAAATGAAACCGGTTACTGCCAACGAACGGTTTCACCTAGAAGAACGAAATTTGGCGAGCCAAGTGGGATTGGTGTACTGATCATTACCTGAAAGTTTCATCAAGATTGGGTGAAAAAGTGTGTGCTGAGATTTCAGGCAACTCGTAGTTTTTTGGAAGCTTGGCAGGCCCTTTCCATGAAAGTGATTCTCGCCATTCTCTGCTTAGGGCTACATCAACAGCAAACAAACCATAGAGATAGAACTTGAAACTGCTTTATTGTGTCAAGTTTCAAAGAGCTAGCACAAACCGTGTTTGATTTAGAGTTCCAAATACATGTATCCCTATAGGAGAAAACAGAGTGAAACCTCAAAATGAAACCGGTTACTGCCAAGTAACGGTTTCACCTAGAAGAACGAAATTTGGCGAGCCAAGTGGGATTGGTGTACTGATCATTACCTGAAAGTTTCATCAAGATTGGGTGAAAAAGTGTGTGCTGAGATTTCAGACAACTCGTAGTTTTTTGGAAGCTTGGCAGGCCCTTTCCATGAAAGTGATTCTCGCCAGTCTCTGCTTAGGGCTACATCAACAGCAAACAAACCATAGAGACAGAACTTGAAACTGCTTTATTGTGTCAAGTTTCAAAGAGCTAGCACAAACCGTGTTTGATTTAGAGTTCCAAATACATGTATCCCTATAGGAGAAAACAGAGTGAAACCTCAAAATGAAACCGGTTACTGCCAACGAACGGTTTCACCTAGAAGAACGAAATTTGGCGAGCCAAGTGGGATTGGTGTACTGATCATTACCTGAAAGTTTCATCAAGATTGGGTGAAAAAGTGTGTGCTGAGATTTCAGGCAACTCGTAGTTTTTTGGAAGCTTGGCAGGCCCTTTCCATGAAAGTGATTCTCGCCAGTCTCTGCTTAGGGCTACATCAACAGCAAACAAACCATCGAGATAGAACTTGAAACTGCTTTATTGTGTCAAGTTTCAAAGAGCTAGCACAAACCGTGTTTGATTTAGAGTTCCAAAAACATGTATCCCTATAGGAGAAAACAGAGTGAAACCTCAAAATGAAACCGGTTACTGCCAACGAACGGTTTCACCTAGAAGAACGAAATTTGGTGAGCCAAGTGGGATTGGTGTAGTGATCATTACCTGAAAGTTTCATCAAGATTGGGTGAAAAAGTGTGTGCTGAGATTTCAGGCAACTCGTAGTTTTTTGGAAGGTTGGCAGGCCTTTTCCATGAAAGTGATTCTCGCCAGTCTCTGCTTAGGGCTACATCAACAGCAAACAAACCATAGAGATAGAACTTGAAACTGCTTTATTGTGTCAAGTTTCAAAGAGCTAGCACAAACCGTGTTTGATTTAGAGTTCCAAATACATGTATCCCTATAGGAGAAAACAGAGTGAAACCTCAAAATGAAACCGGTTACTGCCAACGAACGGTTTCACCTAGAAGAACGAAATTTGGCGAGCCAAGTGGGATTGGTGTAGTGATCATTACCTGAAAGTTTCATCAAGATTGGGTGAAAAAGTGTGTGCTGAGATTTCAGACAACTCGTAGTTTTTTGGAAGCTTGGCAGGCCCTTTCCATGAAAGTGATTCTCGCCAGTCTCTGCTTAGGGCTACATCAACAGCAAACAAACCATAGAGACAGAACTTGAAACTGCTTTATTGTGTCAAGTTTCAAAGAGCTAGCACAAACCGTGTTTGATTTAGAGTTCCAAATACATGTATCCCTATAGGAGAAAACAGAGTGAAACCTCAAAATGAAACCGGTTACTGCCAACGAACGTTTCACCTAGAAGAACGAAATTTGGCGAGCCAAGTGGGATTGGTGTACTGATCATTACCTGAAAGTTTCATCAAGATTGGGTGAAAAAGTGTGTGCTGAGATTTCAGGCAACTCGTAGTTTTTTGGAAGCTTGGCAGGCCCTTTCCATGAAAGTGATTCTCGCCAGTCTCTGCTTAGGGCTACATCAACAGCAAAACAAACCATAGAGACAGAACTTGAAACTGCTTTATTGTGTCAAGTTTCAAAGAGCTAGCACAAATCGTGTTTGATTTAGAGTTCCAAATACATGTATCCCTATAGGAGAAAACAGAGTGAAACCTCAAATTGAAACCGGTTACTGCCAACGAACGGTTTCACCTACAAGAATGAGATTTGGCGAGCCAAGTGGGATTTTGTACTGATCACTACCTGAAAGTTTCATCAAGATTGGGTGAAACAGTGTGTGCTGAGATTTCAGGCAACTCGTAGTTTTTTGGAAGCTTGGCAGGCCCTTTCCATGAAAGTGATTCTCGCCAGTCTCTGCTTAGGGCTACATCAACAGCAAACAAACCATAGAGACAGAACTTGAAACTGCTTTATTGTGTCAAGTTTCAAAGAGCTAGCACAAACCGTGTTTGATTTAGAGTTCCAAATACATGTATCCCTATAGTAGAAAACAGAGTGAAACCTCAAAATGAAACCGGTTACTGCCAACGAAGGGTTTCACCTAGAAGAACGAAATTTGGCGAGCCAAGTGGGATTGGTGTACTGATCATTACCTGAAAGTTTCATCAAGATTGGGTGAAAAAGTGTGTGCTGAGATTTCAGGCAACTCGTAGTTTTTTGGAAGCTTGGCAGGCCCTTTCCATGAAAGTGATTCTCGCCAGTCTCTGCTTAGGGCTACATCAACAGCTAACAAACCATAGAGATAGAACTTGAAACTGCTTTACTGTGTCAAGTTTCAAAGAGCTAGCACAAACCGTGTTTGATTTAGAGTTCCAAATACATGTATCCCTATAGGAGAAAACAGAGTGAAACCTCAAAATGAAACCGGTTACTGCCAACGAACGGTTTCACCTAGAAGAACGAAATTTGGCGAGCCAAGTGGGATTGGTGTACTGATCATTACCTGAAAGTTTCATCAAGATTGGGTGAAAAAGTGTGTGCTGAGATTTCAGGCAACTCGTAGTTTTTTGGAAGCTTGGCAGGCCCTTTCCATGAAAGTGATTCTCGCCAGTCTCGGCTTAGGGCTACATCAACAGCAAACAAACCATAGAGATAGAACTTGAAACTGCTTTATTGTGTCAAGTTTCAAAGAGCTAGCACAAACCGTGTTTGATTTAGAGTTCCAAATACATGTATCCCTATAGGAGAAAACAGAGTGAAACCTCAAAATGAAACCGGTTACTGCCAACGAACGGTTTCACCTAGAAGAACGAAATTTGGCAAGCCAAGTGGGATTGGTGTACTGATCATTACCTGAAAGTTTCATCAAGATTGGGTGAAAAAGTGTGTGCTGAGATTTCAGGCAACTCGTAGTTTTTTGCAAGCTTGGCAGGCCCTTTCCATGAAAGTGATTCTCGCCAGTCTCTGCGTAGGGCTACATCAACAGCAAACAAACCATAGAGATAGAACTTGAAACTGCTTTATTGTGTCAAGTTTCAAAGAGCTAGCACAAACCGTGTTTGATTTAGAGTTCCAAATACATGTATCCCTATAGGAGTAAACAGAGTGAAACCTGAAAATAAAACCGGTTACTGCCAACGAACGGTTTCACCTAGAAGAACGAAATTTGGCGAGCCAAGTGGGATTGGTGTACTGATCATTACCTGAAAGTTTCATCAAGATTGGGTGAAAAAGTGTGTGCTGAGATTTCAGGCAACTCGTAGTTTTTTGGAAGCTTGGCAGGCCCTTTCCATGAAAGTGATTCTCGCCAGTCTCTGCTTAGGGCTACATCAACAGCAAACAAACCATAGAGATAGAACTTGAAACTGCTTTATTGTGTCAAGTTTGAAAGAGCTAGCACAAATCGTGTTTGATTTAGACTTCCAAATACATGTATCCCTATAGGAGAAAACAGAGTGAAACCTCAAAATGAAACCGGTTACTGACCACGAACGGTTTCACCTAGAAGAACGAAATTTGGCCAGCCAAGTGGGATTGGTGTATTGATCATTACCTGAAAGTTTCATCAAGATTGGGTGAAAAAGTGTGTGCTGAGATTTCAGGCAACTCGTAGTTTTTTGGAAGCTTGGCAGGCCCTTTCCATGAAAGTGATTCTCGCCAGTCTCTGCTTAGGGCTACATCAACAGCAAACAAACCATAGAGATAGAACTTGAAACTGCTTAATTGTGTCAAGTTTCAAAGAGCTAGCACAAACCTTGTTTGATTTAGAGTTCCAAAAACATGTATCCCTATAGGAGCAAACAGAGTGAAACCTCAAAATGAAACCGGTTACTGCGAACGAACGGTTTCACCTAGAAGAACGAAATTTGGCCAGCCAAGTGGGATTGGTGTACTGATCATTACCTGAAAGTTTCATCAAGATTGGGTGAAAAAGTGTGTGCTGAGATTTCAGGCAACTCGTAGTTTTTTGGAAGCTTGGCAGGCCCTTTCCATGAAAGTGATTCTCGCCAGTCTCTGCTTAGGGCTACATCAACAGCAAACAAACCATAGAGATAGAACTTGAAACTGCTTTATTGTGTCAAGTTTCAAAGAGCTAGCACAAACCTTGTTTGATTTAGAGTTCCAAAAACATGTATCCCTATAGGAGCAAACAGAGTGAAACCTCAAAATGAAACCGGTTACTCTGAACGAACGGTTTCACCTAGAAGAACGAAATTTGGCGAGCCAAGTGGGATTGGTGTACTGATCATTACCTGAAAGTTTCATCAAGATTGGGTGAAAAAGTGTGTGCTGACATTTCAGGCAACTCGTAGATTTTTGGAAGCTTGGCAGGCCCTTTCCATGAAAGTGATTCTCGCCAGTCTCTGCTTAGGGCTACATCAACAGCAAACAAACCATAGAGATAGAACTTGAAACTGCTTTATTGTGTCAAGTTTCAAAGAGCTAGCACAAACCGTGTTTGATTTAGAGTTCCAAATACATGTATCCCTATAGGAGAAAACAGAGTGAAACCTCAAAATGAAACCGGTTACTGCCAACGAACGGTTTCACCTAGAAGAACGAAATTTGGTGAGCCAAGTGGGATTTGTGTACTGATCTTTACCTGAAAGTGTCATCAAGATTGGGTGAAAAAGTGTGTGCTGAGATTTCAGGCAACTCGTAGTTTTTTGGAAGCTTGGCAGGCCCTTTCCATGAAAGTGATTCTCGCCAGTCTCTGCTTAGGGCTACATCAACAGCAAACAAACCATAGAGATAGAACTTGAAACTGCTTAATTGTGTCAAGTTTCAAAGAGCTAGCACAAACCGTGTTTGATTTAGAGTTCCAAATCCATGTAGCCCTATAGGAGAAAACAGAGTGAAACCTCAAAATGAAACCGGTTACTGCCAACGAACGGTTTCATCTAGAAGAACGAAATTTGGCGAGCCAAGTGGGATTGGTGTACTGATCATTACCTGAAAGTTTCATCAAGATTGGGTGAAAAAGTGTGTGCTGAGATTTCAGAAAACTCGTAGATTTTTGGAAGCTTGGAAGGCCCTTTCCATGAAAATGATTCTCGCCAGTCTCTGCTTAGGGCTACATCAACAGCAAACAAACCATAGAGACAGAACTTGAAACTGCTTTATTGTGTCAAGTTTCAAAGAGCTAGCACAAACCGTGTTTGATTTAGAATTCCAAATACATGTATCCCTATAGGAGAAAACAGAGTGAAACCTCAAAATGAAACCGGTTACTGCCAACGAACGGTTTCACCTAGAAGAACGAAATTTGGCGAGCCAAGTGGGATTGGTGTAGTGATCATTACCTGAAAGTTTCATCAAGATTGGGTGAAAAAGTGTGTGCTGAGATTTCAGGCAACTCGTAGTTTTTTGCAAGCTTGGCAGGCCCTTTCCATGAAAGTGATTCTCGCCAGTCTCTGCTTAGGGCTACATCAACAGCAAACAAACCATAGAGACAGAACTTGAAACTGCTTTATTTTGTCAAGTTTCAAAGAGCTAGCACAAATCGTGTTTGATTTATTAGAGTTCCAAATACATGTATCCCTATAGGAGAAAACAGAGTGAAACCTCAAAATTAAACCGGTTTCTGCCAACGAACGGTTTCACGTAGAAGAACGAAATTTGGCAAGCCAAGTGGGATTGGTGTACTGATCATTGCCTGAAAGTTTCATCAAGATTGGGTGAAAAAGTGTGTGCTGAGATTTCAGGCAACTCGTAGTTTTTTGGAAGCTTGGCAGGCCCTTTCCATGAAAGTGATTCTCGCCAGTCTCTGCTTAGGGCTACATCAACAGCAAACAAACCATAGAGATAGAACTTGAAACTGCTTTATTGTGTCAAGTTTCAAAGAGCTAGCACAAACCGTGTTTGATTTAGAGTTCCAAATACATGTATCCCTATAGGAGAAAACAGAGTGAAACCTCAAAATGAAACCGGTTACTGCCAACGAACGGTTTCACCTAGAAGAACGAAATTTGGCGAGCCAAGTGGGATTGGTGTATGGTGTACTGATCATTACCTGAAAGTTTCATCAAGATTGGGTGAAAATTGTGTGCTGAGATTTCAGGCAACTCGTAGTTTTTTGGAAGCTTGGCAGGCCCTTTCCATGAAAGTGATTCTCGCCAGTCTCTGCTTAGGGCGACATCAACAGCAAACAAACCATAGAGATAGAACTTGAAACTGCTATATGGTGTCAAGTTTCAAAGAGCTAGCACAAACCGTGTTTGATTTAGAGTTCCAAATACATGTATCCGTATAGGAGAAAACAGAGTGAAACCTCAAAATGAAACCGGTTACTGCCAACGAACGGTTTCACCTAGAAGAACGAAATTTGGCGAGCCAAGTGGGATTGCTGTACTGATCATTACCTGAAAATTTCATCAAGATTGGGTGAAAAAGTGTGTGCTGAGATTTCAGGCAACTCGTAGTTTTTTGGAAGCTTGGCAGGCCCTTTCCATGAAAGTGATTCTCGCCAGTCTCTGCTTAGGGCTACATCAACAGCAAACAAATCATAGAGATAGAACTTGAAACTGCTTTATGGTGTCAAGTTTCAAAGAGCTAGCACAAACCGTGTTTGATTTAGAGTTCCAAATACATGCATCCCTATAGGAGAAAACAGAGTGAAAACTCAAAATGAAACCGGTTACTGCCAACGAACGGTTTCACCTAGAAGAACGAAATTTGGCTTGCCAAGTGGGATTGGTGTACTGATCATTACCTGAAAGTTTCATCAAGATTGGGTGAAAAAGTGTGTGCTGAGATTTCAGGCAACTCGTAGTTTTTTGGAAGCTTGGCAGGCCCTTTCCATGAAAGTGATTCTCGCCAGTCTCTGCTTAGGGCTACATCAACAGCAAACAAACCATAGAGATAGAACTTGAAACTGCTTTATTGTGTCAAGTTTCAAAGAGCTAGCACAAACCGTGTTTGATTTAGAGTTCCAAATACATGTATCCCTATAGGAGAAAACAGAGTGAAACCTCAAAATGAAACCGGTTACTGCCAACGAACGGTTTCACCTAGAAGAACGAAATTTGGCGAGCCAAGTGGGATTGGTGTACTGATCATTACCTGAAAGTTTCATCAAGATTGGGTGAAAAAGTGTGTGCTGAGATTTCAGGCAACTCGTAGATTTTTGGAAGCTTGGCAGGCCCTTTCAATGTAAGTGATTCTCGCCAGTCTCTGCTTAGGGCTACATCAACAGCAAACAAACCATAGAGATAGAACTTGAAACTTCTTTATGGTGTCAAGTTTCAAAGAGCTAGCACAAACCGTGTTGGATTTAGAGTTCCAAATACATGTATCCCTATAGGAGAAAACAGAGTGAAACCTCAAAATGAAACCGGTTACTGCCAACGAACGGTTTCACCTAGAAGAACGAAATTTGGCGAGCCAAGTGGGTTTTGTGTACTGATCATTACCTGAAAGTTTCATCAAGATTGGGTGAAAAAGTGTGTGCTGAGATTTCAGGCAACTCGTAGTTTTTTGGAAGCTTGGCAGGCCCTTTCCATGAAAGTGATTCTCGCCAGTCTCTGCTTAGGGCTACATCAACAGCAAACAAACCATAGAGATAGAACTTGAAACTGCTTTATGGTGTCAAGTTTCAAAGAGCTAGCACAAACCGTGTTTAATTTAGAGTTCCAAATACATGTATCCCTACAGGAGAAAATAGAGTGAAACCTCAAAATGTAACCGGTTACTGCCAACGAACGGTTTCACCTAGAAGAACGAAATTTGGCGAGCCAAGTGGGATTGGTGTACTGATCATTACCTGAAAGTTTCATCAAGATTGGGTGAAAAAGTGTGTGCTGAGATTTCAGGCAACTCGTAGTTTTTTGGAAGCTTGGCAGGCCCTTTCCATGAAAGTGATTCTCGCCAGTCTCTGCTTAGGGCTACATCAACAGCAAACAAACCATAGAGATAGAACTTGAAACTGCTTTATGGTGTCAAGTTTCAAAGAGCTAGCACAAACCGTGTTTGATTTAGAGTTCCAAATACATGTATCCCTATAGGAGAAAACAGAGTGAAACCTCAAAATGAAACCGGTTACTGCCAACGAACGGTTTCACCTAGAAGAACGAAATTTGGTGAGCCAAGTGGGATTTGTGTACTGATCTTTACCTGAAAGTGTCATCAAGATTGGGTGAAAAAGTGTGTGCTGAGATTTCAGGCAACTCGTAGTTTTTTGGAAGCTTGGCAGGCCCTTTCCATGAAAGTGATTCTCGCCAGTCTCTGCTTAGGGCTACATCAACAGCAAACAAACCATAGAGATAGAACTTGAAACTGCTTAATTGTGTCAAGTTTCAAAGAGCTAGCACAAACCGTGTTTGATTTAGAGTTCCAAATCCATGTAGCCCTATAGGAGAAAACAGAGTGAAACCTCAAAATGAAACCGGTTACTGCCAACGAACGGTTTCATCTAGAAGAACGAAATTTGGCGAGCCAAGTGGGATTGGTGTACTGATCATTACCTGAAAGTTTCATCAAGATTGGGTGAAAAAGTGTGTGCTGAGATTTCAGAAAACTCGTAGATTTTTGGAAGCTTGGAAGGCCCTTTCCATGAAAATGATTCTCGCCAGTCTCTGCTTAGGGCTACATCAACAGCAAACAAACCATAGAGACAGAACTTGAAACTGCTTTATTGTGTCAAGTTTCAAAGAGCTAGCACAAACCGTGTTTGATTTAGAATTCCAAATACATGTATCCCTATAGGAGAAAACAGAGTGAAACCTCAAAATGAAACCGGTTACTGCCAACGAACGGTTTCACCTAGAAGAACGAAATTTGGCGAGCCAAGTGGGATTGGTGTAGTGATCATTACCTGAAAGTTTCATCAAGATTGGGTGAAAAAGTGTGTGCTGAGATTTCAGGCAACTCGTAGTTTTTTGCAAGCTTGGCAGGCCCTTTCCATGAAAGTGATTCTCGCCAGTCTCTGCTTAGGGCTACATCAACAGCAAACAAACCATAGAGACAGAACTTGAAACTGCTTTATTTTGTCAAGTTTCAAAGAGCTAGCACAAATCGTGTTTGATTTATTAGAGTTCCAAATACATGTATCCCTATAGGAGAAAACAGAGTGAAACCTCAAAATTAAACCGGTTTCTGCCAACGAACGGTTTCACGTAGAAGAACGAAATTTGGCAAGCCAAGTGGGATTGGTGTACTGATCATTGCCTGAAAGTTTCATCAAGATTGGGTGAAAAAGTGTGTGCTGAGATTTCAGGCAACTCGTAGTTTTTTGGAAGCTTGGCAGGCCCTTTCCATGAAAGTGATTCTCGCCAGTCTCTGCTTAGGGCTACATCAACAGCAAACAAACCATAGAGATAGAACTTGAAACTGCTTTATTGTGTCAAGTTTCAAAGAGCTAGCACAAACCGTGTTTGATTTAGAGTTCCAAATACATGTATCCCTATAGGAGAAAACAGAGTGAAACCTCAAAATGAAACCGGTTACTGCCAACGAACGGTTTCACCTAGAAGAACGAAATTTGGCGAGCCAAGTGGGATTGGTGTATGGTGTACTGATCATTACCTGAAAGTTTTCATCAAGATTGGGTGAAAATTGTGTGCTGAGATTTCAGGCAACTCGTAGTTTTTTGGAAGCTTGGCAGGCCCTTTCCATGAAAGTGATTCTCGCCAGTCTCTGCTTAGGGCGACATCAACAGCAAACAAACCATAGAGATAGAACTTGAAACTGCTATATGGTGTCAAGTTTCAAAGAGCTAGCACAAACCGTGTTTGATTTAGAGTTCCAAATACATGTATCCGTATAGGAGAAAACAGAGTGAAACCTCAAAATGAAACCGGTTACTGCCAACGAACGGTTTCACCTAGAAGAACGAAATTTGGCGAGCCAAGTGGGATTGCTGTACTGATCATTACCTGAAAATTTCATCAAGATTGGGTGAAAAAGTGTGTGCTGAGATTTCAGGCAACTCGTAGTTTTTTGGAAGCTTGGCAGGCCCTTTCCATGAAAGTGATTCTCGCCAGTCTCTGCTTAGGGCTACATCAACAGCAAACAAATCATAGAGATAGAACTTGAAACTGCTTTATGGTGTCAAGTTTCAAAGAGCTAGCACAAACCGTGTTTGATTTAGAGTTCCAAATACATGCATCCCTATAGGAGAAAACAGAGTGAAAACTCAAAATGAAACCGGTTACTGCCAACGAACGGTTTCACCTAGAAGAACGAAATTTGGCTTGCCAAGTGGGATTGGTGTACTGATCATTACCTGAAAGTTTCATCAAGATTGGGTGAAAAAGTGTGTGCTGAGATTTCAGGCAACTCGTAGTTTTTTGGAAGCTTGGCAGGCCCTTTCCATGAAAGTGATTCTCGCCAGTCTCTGCTTAGGGCTACATCAACAGCAAACAAACCATAGAGATAGAACTTGAAACTGCTTTATTGTGTCAAGTTTCAAAGAGCTAGCACAAACCGTGTTTGATTTAGAGTTCCAAATACATGTATCCCTATAGGAGAAAACAGAGTGAAACCTCAAAATGAAACCGGTTACTGCCAACGAACGGTTTCACCTAGAAGAACGAAATTTGGCGAGCCAAGTGGGATTGGTGTACTGATCATTACCTGAAAGTTTCATCAAGATTGGGTGAAAAAGTGTGTGCTGAGATTTCAGGCAACTCGTAGATTTTTGGAAGCTTGGCAGGCCCTTTCAATGTAAGTGATTCTCGCCAGTCTCTGCTTAGGGCTACATCAACAGCAAACAAACCATAGAGATAGAACTTGAAACTTCTTTATGGTGTCAAGTTTCAAAGAGCTAGCACAAACCGTGTTGGATTTAGAGTTCCAAATACATGTATCCCTATAGGAGAAAACAGAGTGAAACCTCAAAATGAAACCGGTTACTGCCAACGAACGGTTTCACCTAGAAGAACGAAATTTGGCGAGCCAAGTGGGTTTTGTGTACTGATCATTACCTGAAAGTTTCATCAAGATTGGGTGAAAAAGTGTGTGCTGAGATTTCAGGCAACTCGTAGTTTTTTGGAAGCTTGGCAGGCCCTTTCCATGAAAGTGATTCTCGCCAGTCTCTGCTTAGGGCTACATCAACAGCAAACAAACCATAGAGATAGAACTTGAAACTGCTTTATGGTGTCAAGTTTCAAAGAGCTAGCACAAACCGTGTTTAATTTAGAGTTCCAAATACATGTATCCCTACAGGAGAAAATAGAGTGAAACCTCAAAATGTAACCGGTTACTGCCAACGAACGGTTTCACCTAGAAGAACGAAATTTGGCGAGCCAAGTGGGATTGGTGTACTGATCATTACCTGAAAGTTTCATCAAGATTGGGTGAAAAAGTGTGTGCTGAGATTTCAGGCAACTCGTAGTTTTTTGGAAGCTTGGCAGGCCCTTTCCATGAAAGTGATTCTCGCCAGTCTCTGCTTAGGGCTACATCAACAGCAAACAAACCATAGAGATAGAACTTGAAACTGCTTTATTGTGTCAAGTTTCAAAGAGCTAGCACAAACCGTGTTTGATTTAGAGTTCCAAATACATGTATCCCTATAGGAGAAAACAGAGTGAAACCTCAAAATGAAACCGGTTACTGCCAACGAACGGTTTCACCTAGAAGAACGAAATTTGGCGAGCCAAGTGGGATTGGTGTACTGATCATTACCTGAAAGTTTCATCAAGATTGGGTGAAAAAGTGTGTGCTGAGATTTCAGGCAACTCGTAGATTTTTGGAAGCTTGGCAGGCCCTTTCCATGAAAGTGATTCTCGCCAGTCTCTGCTTAGGGCTACATCAACAGCAAACAAACCATAGAGACAGAACTTGAAATTGCTTTATTGTGTCAAGTTTCAATGAGCTAGCACAAACCGTGTTTGATTTAGAGTTCCAAATACATGTATCCCTATAGGAGAAAACAGAGTGAAACCTCAAAATGAAACCGGTTACTGCCAACGAACGGTTTCACCTAGAAGAACGAAATTTGGCGAGCCGAGTGGGATTGGTGTACTGATCATTACCTGAAAGTTTCATCAAGATTGGGTGAAAAAGTGTGTGCTGAGATTTCAGGCAACTCGTAGTTTTTTGGAAGCTTGGCAGGCCCTTTCCATGAAAGTGATTCTCGCCAGTCTCTGCTTAGGGCGACATCAACAGCAAACAAACCATAGAGATAGAACTTGAAACTGCTTTATGGTGTCAAGTATCAAAGAGCTAGCACAAACCGTGTTTGATTTAGAGTTCCAAATACATGTATCCGTATAGGAGAAAACAGAGTGAAACCTCAAAATGAAACCGGTTACTGCCAACGAACGGTTTCACCTAGAAGAACGAAATTTGGCGAGCCAAGTGGGATTGGTGTACTGATCATTACCTGAAAATTTCATCAAGATTGGGTGAAAAAGTGTGTGCTGAGATTTCAGGCAACTGGTAGTTTTTTGGAAGCTTGGCAGGCCCTTTCCATGAAAGTGATTCTCGCCAGTCTCTGCTTAGGGCTACATCAACAGCAAACAAACCATAGAGATAGAACTTGAAACTGCTTTATGGTGTCAAGTTTCAAAGAGCTAGCACAAACCGTGTTTGATTTAGAGTTCCAAATACATGCATCCCTATAGGAGAAAACAGAGTGAAACCTCAAAATGAAACCGGTTAATGCCAACGAACGGTTTCACCTAGAAGAACGAAATTTGGCTTGCCAAGTGGGATTGGTGTACTGATCATTACCTGAAAGTTTCATCAAGATTGGGTGAAAAAGTGTGTGCTGAGATTTCAGGCAACTCGTAGTTTTTTGGAAGCTTGGCAGGCCCTTTCCATGAAAGTGATTCTCGCCAGTCTCTGCTTAGGGCTACATCAAAAGCAAACAAACCATAGAGATAGAACTTGAAACTGCTTTATGGTGTCAAGTTTCAAAGAGCTAGCACAAACCGTGTTTGATTTAGAGTTCCAAATACATGTATCCCTATAGGAGAAAACAGAGTGAAACCTCAAAATGAAACCGGTTACTGCCAACGAACGGTTTCACCTAGAAGAACGAGATTTGGCGAGCCAAGTGGGATTTGTGTACTGATCATTACCTGAAAGTGTCATCAATATTGGGTGAAAAAGTGTGTGCTGAGATTTCAGGCAACTCGTAGATTTTTGGAAGCTTAGCAGGCCCTTTCCATGAAAGTGATTCTCGCCAGTCTCTGCTTAGGGCTACATCAACAGCAAACAAACCATAGAGATAGAACTTGAAACTGCTTTATTGTGTCAAGTTTCAAAGAGCTAGCACAAACTGTGTTTGATTTAGAGTTCCAAATACATGTATCCCTATAGGAGAAAACAGAGTGAAACCTCAAAATGAAACCGGTTACTGCCAACGAACGGTTTCACCTAGAAGAACGAAATTTGGCGAGCCAAGTGGGGTTGGTGTACTGATCATTACCTGAAAGTTTCATCAAGATTGGGTGAAAGTGTGTGCTGAGATTTCAGGCAACTCGTAGTTTTTTGGAAGCTTGGCAGGCCCTTTCCATGAAAGTGATTCTCGCCAGTCTCTGCTTAGGGCTACATCAACAGCAAACAAACCATAGAGATAGAACTTGAAACTGCTTTATGGTGTCAAGTTTCAAGAGCTAGCACAAACCGTGTTTGATTTAGAGTTCCAAATACATGTATCCCTATCGGAGAAAACAGAGTGAAACCTCAAAATGAAACCGGTTACTGCCAACGAACGGTTTCACCTAGAAGAACGAGATTTGGCAAGCCAAGTGGGATTGGTGTACTGATCATTACCTGAAAGTTTCATCAAGATTGGGTGAAAAAGTGTGTGCTGAGATTTGAGGCAACTCGTAGTTTTTTGGAAGCTTGGCAGGCCCTTTCCATGAAAGTGATTCTCGCCAGTCTCTGCTTAGGGCTACATCAACAGCAAACAAACCATAGAGATAGAACTTGAAACTGCTTTATTGTGTCAAGTTTCAAAGAGCTAGCACAAACCGTGTTTGATTTAGAGTTCCAAATACATGTATCCCTATAGGAGAAAACAGAGTGAAACCTCAAAATGAAACCGGTTACTGCCAACGAACGGTTTCACCTAGAAGAACGAAATTTGGCGAGCCAAGTGGGATTGGTGTACTGATCATTACCTGAAAGTTTCATCAAGATTGGGTGAAAAAGTGTGTGCTGAGATTTCAGGCAACTCGTAGATTTTTGGAAGCTTGGCAGGCCCTTTCCATGAAAGTGATTCTCGCCAGTCTCTGCTTAGGGCTACATCAACAGCAAACAAACCATAGAGACAGAACTTGAAATTGCTTTATTGTGTCAAGTTTCAATGAGCTAGCACAAACCGTGTTTGATTTAGAGTTACAAATACATGTATCCCTATAGGAGAAAACAGAGTGAAACCTCAAAATGAAACCGGTTACTGCCAACGAACGGTTTCACCTAGAAGAACGAAATTTGGCGAGCCGAGTGGGATTGGTGTACTGATCATTACCTGAAAGTTTCATCAAGATTGGGTGAAAAAGTGTGTGCTGAGATTTCAGGCAACTCGTAGTTTTTTGGAAGCTTGGCAGGCCCTTTCCATGAAAGTGATTCTCGCCAGTCTCTGCTTAGGGCTACATCAACAGCAAAGAAACCATAGAGATAGAACTTGAAACTGCTTTATTGTGTCAAGTTTCAAAGAGCTAGCACAAACCGTGTTTGATTTAGAGTTCCAAATACATGTATCCCTATAGGAGAAAACAGAGTGAAACCTCAAAATGTAACCGGTTACTGCCAACGAACGGTTTCACCTGGAAGAACGAAATTTGGCGAGCCAAGTGGGATTGGTGTACTGATAATTACCTGAAAGTTTCATCAAGATTGGGTGAAAAAGTGTGTGCTGACATTTCAGGCAACTCGTAGTTTTTTGGAAGCTTGGCTGGCCCTTTCCATGAAAGGGATTCTCGCCAGTCTCTGCTTAGGGCTACATCAACAGCAAACAAACCATAGAGACAGAACTTGAAACTGCTTAATTTTGTCAAGTTTCAAAGAGCTAGCACAAATCGGGTTTGATTTAGAGTCCAAATACATGTATCCCTATAGGAGAAAACAGAGTGAAACCTCAAAATGAAACCGGTTACTGCCAACGAACGGTTTCACCTAGAAGAACGAAATTTGGCGAGCCAAGTGGGATTGGTGTATTGATCATTACCTGAAAGTTTCATCAAGATTGGGTGAAAAAGTGTGTGCTGAGATTTCAGGCAACTCGTAGATTTTTGGAAGCTTGGCAGGCCCTTTCCATGAAAGTGATTCTCGCCAGTCTCTGCTTAGGGCTACATCAACAGCAAACAAACCATAGAGATAGAACTTGAAACTGCTTTATTGTGTCAAGTTTCAAAGAGCTAGCACAAACCGTGTTTGATTTAGAGTTCCAAATACATGTATCCCTATAGGAGATAACACAGTGAAACCTCAAAATGAAACCGGTTACTGCCAACGAACGGTTTCACCTAGAAGAACGAAATTTGGCGAGCCAAGTGGGATTGGTGTACTGATCATTACCTGAAAGTTTCATCAAGATTGGGAGAAAAAGTGTGTGCTGAGATTTCAGGCAACTCGTAGATTATTGAAGCTTGGCAGGCCCTTTCCATGAAAGTGATTCTCGCCACTCTCTGCTTAGGGCTACATCAACAGCAAACAAACCATAGAGATAGAACTTGAAACTGCTTTATTGTGTCAAGTTTCAAAGAGCTAGCACAAACCGTGTTTGATTTAGAGTTCCAAATACATGTATCCCTATAGGAGAAAACAGAGTGAAACCTCAAAATGAAACCGGTTACTGCCAACGAACGGTTTCACCTAGAAGAACGAAATTTGGCAAGCCAAGTGGGATTGGTGTACTGATCATTACCTGAAAGTTTCATCAAGATTGGGTGAAAAAGTGTGTGCTGAGATTTCAGGCAACTCGTAGTTTTTTGGAAGCTTGGCAGGCCCTTTCCATGAAAGTGATTCTCGCCAGTCTCTGCTTAGGGCTACATCAACAGCAAACAAACCATAGAGATAGAACTTGAAACTGCTTTATGGTGTCAAGTTTCAAAGAGCTAGCACAAACCGTGTTTGATTTAGAGTTCCAAATACATGTATTTCTATCGGAGAAAACAGAGTGAAAACTCAAAATGAAACCGGTTACTGCCAACGAACGGTTTCACCTAGAAGAACGAGATTTGGCGAGCCAAGTGGGATTGGTGTACTGATCATTACCTGAAAGTTTCATCAAGATTCGGAGAAAAAGTGTGTGCTGAGGTTTCAGGCAACTCCTAGATTTTTGGAAGCTTGGCAGGCCCTTTCCATGAAAGTGATTCTCGCCAGTCTGTGCTTAGGGCTACATCAACAGCAAAGAAACCATAGAGATAGAACTTGAAACTGCTTTATTGTGTCAAGTTTCAAAGAGCTAGCACAAACCGTGTTTGATTTAGAGTTCCAAATACATGTATCCCTATAGGAGAAAACAGAGTGAAACCTCAAAATGAAACCGGTTACTGCCAACGAACGGTTTCACCTAGAAGAACGAAATTTGGCGAGCCAAGTGGGATTGGTGTAGTGATCATTACCTGAAAGTTTCATCAAGATTGGGTGAAAAAGTGTGTGCTGAGATTTCAGGCAACTCGTAGATTTTTGGAAGCTTGGCAGGCGCTTTCTATGAAAGTGATTCTCGCCAGTCTCTGCTTAGGGCTACATCAACAGCAAACAAACCATAGAGATAGACCTTGAAACTGCTTTATTGTGTCAAGTTTCAAAGAGCTAGCACAAACCGTGTTTGATTTAGAGTTCCAAATACATGTATCCCTATAGGAGAAAACAGAGTGAAACCTCAAAATGAAACCGGTTACTGCCAACGAATGGTTTCACCTAGAAGAACGAAATTTGGCGAGCCAACTGGGATTGGTGTACTGATCATTACCTGAAAGTTTCATCAAGATTGGGTGAAAAAGTGTGTGCTGAGATTTCAGGCAACTCGTAGTTTTTTGGAAGCTTGGCAGGCCCTTTCCATGAAAGTGATTCTCGCCAGTCTCTGCTTAGGGCTACATGAACAGCAAACAAACCATAGAGATAGAACTTGAAACTGCTTTATGGTGTCAAGTTTCAAAGAGCTAGCACAAACCGTGTTTGATTTAGAGTTCCAAATACATGTATCCCTATAGGAGAAAACAGAGTGAAACCTCAAAATGAAACCGGTTACTGCCAACGTACGGTTTCACCTAGAAGAACGAGATTTGGCGAGCCAAGTGGGATTGGTGTACTGATCATTACCTGAAAGTTTCATCAAGATTCGGAGAAAAAGTGTGTGCTGAGATTTCAGGCAACTCCTAGATTTTTGGAAGCTTGGCAGGCCCTTTCCATGAAAGTGATTCTCGCCAGTCTGTGCTTAGGGCTACATCAACAGCAAAGAAACCATAGAGATAGAACTTGAAACTGCTTTATTGTGTCAAGTTTCAAAGAGCTAGCACAAACCGTGTTTGATTTAGAGTTCCAAATACACGTATCCCTATAGGAGAAAACAGAGTGAAACCTCAAAATAAAACCGGTTACTGCCAACGAACGGTTTCAACTAGAAGAACGAAATTTGGCGAGCCAAGTGGGATTGGTGTAGTGATCATTACCTGAAAGTTTCATCGAGATTGGGTGAAAAAGTGTGTGCTGAGATTTCAGGCAACTCGTAGATTTTGGAAGCTTGGCAGGCGCTTTCTATGAAAATGATTCTCGCCAGTCTCTGCTTAGGGCTACATCAACAGCAAACAAACCATAGAGATAGAACTTGAAACTGCTTTATTGTATCAAGTTTCAAAGAGCTAGCACAAACCGTGTTTGATTTAGAGTTCCAAATACATGTATCCCTATAGGAGAAAACAGAGTGAAACCTCAAAATGAAACCGGTTACTGCCAACGAATGGTTTCACCTAGAAGAACGAAATTTGGCGAGCCAACTGGGATTGGTGTACTGATAATTACCTGAAAGTTTCATCAAGATTGGGTGAAAAAGTGTGTGCTGAGATTTCAGGCAACTCGTAGTTTTTTGGAAGCTTGGCAGGCGCTTTCTATGAAAGTGATTCTCGCCAGTCTCTGCTTAGGGCTACATCAACAGCAAAGAAACCATAGAGACAGAACTTGAAACTGCTTTATTGTGTCAAGTTTCAAATAGCTAGCACAAACCGTGTTTGATTTAGAGTTCCAAATACATGTATCCCTATAGGAGAAAACAGAGTGAAACCTCAAAATGAAACCGGTTACTGCCAACGAATGGTTTCACCTAGAAGAACGAAATTTGGCGAGCCAACTGGGATTGGTGTACTGATCATTACCTGAAAGTTTCATCAAGATTGGGTGAAAAAGTGTGTGCTGAGATTTCAGGCAACTCGTAGTTTTTTGGAAGCTTGGCAGGCCCTTTCCATGAAAGTGATTCTCGCCAGTCTCTGCTTAGGGCTACATCAACAGCAAACAAACCATAGAGATAGAACTTGAAACTGCTTTATGGTGTCAAGTTTCAAAGAGCTAGCACAAACCGTGTTTGATTTAGAGTTCCAAATACATGTATCCCTATAGGAGAAAACAGAGTGAAACCTCAAAATGAAACCGGTTACTGCCAACGAATGGTTTCACCTAGAAGAACGAGATTTGGCGAGCCAAGTGGGATTGGTGTACTGATCATTACCTGAAAGTTTCATAAAGATTCGGAGAAAAAGTGTGTGCTGAGATTTCAGGCAACTCCTAGATTTTTGGAAGCTTGGCAGGCCCTTTCCATGAAAGTGATTCTCGCCAGTCTGTGCTTAGGGCTACATCAACAGCAAAGAAACCATAGAGATAGAACTTGAAACTGCTTTATTGTGTCAAGTTTCAAAGAGCTAGCACAAACCGTGTTTGATTTAGAGTTCCAAATACATGTATCCCTATAGGAGAAAACAGAGTGAAACCTCAAAATAAAACCGGTTACTGCCAACGAACGGTTTCAACTAGAAGAACGAAATTTGGCGAGCCAAGTGGGATTGGTGTAGTGATCATTACCTGAAAGTTTCATCAAGATTGGGTGAAAAAGTGTGTGCTGAGATTTCAGGCAACTCGTAGATTTTTGGAAGCTTGGCAGGCCCTTTCCATGAAAGTGATTCTCGCCAGTCTCTGCTTAGGGCTACATCAACAGCAAACAAACCATAGAGATAGAACTTGAAACTGCTTTATTGTGTCAAGTTTCAAAGAGCTAGCACAAACCGTGTTTGATTTAGAGTTCCAAATACATGTATCCCTATAGGAGATAACAAAGTGAAACCTCAAAATGAAACCGGTTACTGCCAACGAACGGTTTCACCTAGAAGAACGAAATTTGGCGAGCCAAGTGGGATTGGTGTACTGATCATTACCTGAAAGTTTCATCAAGATTGGGAGAAAAAGTGTGTGCTGAGATTTCAGGCAACTCGTAGATTATTGGAAGCTTGGCAGGCCCTTTCCATGAAAGTGATTCTCGCCAGTCTCTGCTTAGGGCTACATCAACAGCAAACAAACCATAGAGATAGAACTTGAAACTGCTTTATTGTGTCAAGTTTCAAAGAGCTAGCACAAACCGTGTTTGATTTAGAGTTCCAAATACATGTATCCCTATAGGAGAAAACAGAGTGAAACCTCAAAATGAAACCGGTTACTGCCAACGAACGGTTTCACCTAGAAGAACGAAATTTGGCAAGCCAAGTGGGATTGGTGTACTGATCATTACCTGAAAGTTTCATCAAGATTGGGTGAAAAAGTGTGTGCTGAGATTTCAGGCAACTCGTAGTTTTTTTGGAAGCTTGGCAGGCCCTTTCCATGAAAGTGATTCTCGCCAGTCTCTGCTTAGGGCTACATCAACAGCAAACAAACCATAGAGATAGAACTTGAAACTGCTTTATGGTGTCAAGTTTCAAAGAGCTAGCACAAACCGTGTTTGATTTAGAGTTCCAAATACATGTATTTCTATCGGAGAAAACAGAGTGAAAACTCAAAATGAAACCGGTTACTGCCAACGAACGGTTTCACCTAGAAGAACGAGATTTGGCGAGCCAAGTGGGATTGGTGTACTGATCATTACCTGAAAGTTTCATCAAGATTCGGAGAAAAAGTGTGTGCTGAGGTTTCAGGCAACTCCTAGATTTTTGGAAGCTTGGCAGGCCCTTTCCATGAAAGTGATTCTCGCCAGTCTGTGCTTAGGGCTACATCAACAGCAAAGAAACCATAGAGATAGAACTTGAAACTGCTTTATTGTGTCAAGTTTCAAAGAGCTAGCACAAACCGTGTTTGATTTAGAGTTCCAAATACATGTATCCCTATAGGAGAAAACAGAGTGAAACCTCAAAATGAAACCGGTTACTGCCAACGAACGGTTTCAACTAGAAGAACGAAATTTGGCGAGCCAAGTGGGATTGGTGTAGTGATCATTACCTGAAAGTTTCATCAAGATTGGGTGAAAAAGTGTGTGCTGAGATTTCAGGCAACTCGTAGATTTTTGGAAGCTTGGCAGGCGCTTTCTATGAAAGTGATTCTCGCCAGTCTCTGCTTAGGGCTACATCAACAGCAAACAAACCATAGAGATAGACCTTGAAACTGCTTTATTGTGTCAAGTTTCAAAGAGCTAGCACAAACCGTGTTTGATTTAGAGTTCCAAATACATGTATCCCTATAGGAGAAAACAGAGTGAAACCTCAAAATGAAACCGGTCACTGCCAACGAATGGTTTCACCTAGAAGAACGAAATTTGGCGAGCCAACTGGGATTGGTGTACTAATCATTACCTGAAAGTTTCATCAAGATTGGGTGAAAAAGTGTGTGCTGAGATTTCAGGCAACTCGTAGTTTTTTGGAAGCTTGGCAGGCCCTTTCCATGAAAGTGATTCTCGCCAGTCTCTGCTTAGGGCTACATGAACAGCAAACAAACCATAGAGATAGAACTTGAAACTGCTTTATGGTGTCAAGTTTCAAAGAGCTAGCACAAACCGTGTTTGATTTAGAGTTCCAAATACATGTATCCCTATAGGAGAAAACAGAGTGAAACCTCAAAATGAAACCGGTTACTGCCAACGAACGGTTTCACCTAGAAGAACGAGATTTGGCGAGCCAAGTGGGATTGGTGTACTGATCATTACCTGAAAGTTTCATCAAGATTCGGAGAAAAAGTGTGTGCTGAGATTTCAGGCAACTCCTAGATTTTTGGAAGCTTGGCAGGCCCTTTCCATGAAAGTGATTCTCGCCAGTCTGTGCTTAGGGCTACATCAACAGCAAAGAAACCATAGAGATAGAACTTGAAACTGCTTTATTGTGTCAAGTTTCAAAGAGCTAGCACAAACCGTGTTTGATTTAGAGTTCCAAATACACGTATCCCTATAGGAGAAAACAAAGTGAAACCTCAAAATAAAACCGGTTACTGCCAACGAACGGTTTCAACTAGAAGAACGAAATTTGGCGAGCCAAGTGGGATTGGTGTAGTGATCATTACCTGAAAGTTTCATCGAGATTGGGTGAAAAAGTGTGTGCTGAGATTTCAGGCAACTAGTAGATTTTTGGAAGCTTGGCAGGCGCTTTCAATGAAAGTGATTCTCGCCAGTCTCTGCTTAGGGCTACATCAACAGCAAACAAACCATAGAGATAGAACTTGAAACTGCTTTATTGTATCAAGTTTCAAAGAGCTAGCACAAACCGTGTTTGATTTAGAGTTCCAAATACATGTATCCCTATAGGAGAAAACAGAGTGAAACCTCAAAATGAAACCGGTTACTGCCAACGAATGGTTTCACCTAGAAGAACGAAATTTGGCGAGCCAACTGGGATTGGTGTACTGATAATTACCTGAAAGTTTCATCAAGATTGGGTGAAAAAGTGTGTGCTGAGATTTCAGGCAACTCGTAGTTTTTTGGAAGCTTGGCAGGCGCTTTCTATGAAAGTGATTCTCGCCAGTCTCTGCTTAGGGCTACATCAACAGCAAAGAAACCATAGAGACAGAACTTGAAACTGCTTTATTGTGTCAAGTTTCAAATAGCTAGCACAAACCGTGTTTGATTTAGAGTTCCAAATACATGTATCCCTATAGGAGAAAACAGAGTGAAACCTCAAAATGAAACCGGTTACTGCCAACGAATGGTTTCACCTAGAAGAACGAAATTTGGCGAGCCAACTGGGATTGGTGTACTGATCATTACCTGAAAGTTTCATCAAGATTGGGTGAAAAAGTGTGTGCTGAGATTTCAGGCAACTCGTAGTTTTTTGGAAGCTTGGCAGGCCCTTTCCATGAAAGTGATTCTCGCCAGTCTCTGCTTAGGGCTACATCAACAGCAAACAAACCATAGAGATAGAACTTGAAACTGCTTTATGGTGTCAAGTTTCAAAGAGCTAGCACAAACCGTGTTTGATTTAGAGTTCCAAATACATGTATCCCTATAGGAGAAAACAGAGTGAAACCTCAAAATGAAACCGGTTACTGCCAACGAACGGTTTCACCTAGAAGAACGAGATTTGGCGAGCCAAGTGGGATTGGTGTACTGATCATTACCTGAAAGTTTCATCAAGATTCGGAGAAAAAGTGTGTGCTGAGATTTCAGGCAACTCCTAGATTTTTGGAAGCTTGGCAGGCCCTTTCCATGAAAGTGATTCTCGCCAGTCTGTGCTTAGGGCTACATCAACAGCAAAGAAACCATAGAGATAGAACTTGAAACTGCTTTATTGTGTCAATTTTCAAAGAGCTAGCACAAACCATGTTTGATTTAGAGTTCCAAATACACGTATCCCTATAGGAGAAAACAAAGTGAAACCTCAAAATAAAACCGGTTACTGCCAACGAACGGTTTCAACTAGAAGAACGAAATTTGGCGAGCCAAGTGGATTGGTGTAGTGATCATTACCTGAAAGTTTCATCGAGATTGGGTGAAAAAGTGTGTGCTGAGATTTCAGGCAACTCGTAGATTTTTGGAAGCTTGGCAGGCGCTTTCAATGAAAGTGATTCTCGCCAGTCTCTGCTTAGGGCTACATCAACAGCAAACAAACCATAGAGATAGAACTTGAAACTGCTTTATTGTATCAAGTTTCAAAGAGCTAGCACAAACCGTGTTTGATTTAGAGTTCCAAATACATGTATCCCTATAGAAGAAAACAGAGTGAAACCTCAAAATGAAACCGGTTACTGCCAACGAATGGTTTCACCTAGAAGAACGAAATTTGGCGAGCCAACTGGGATTGGTGTACTGATAATTACCTGAAAGTTTCATCAAGATTGGGTGAAAAAGTGTGTGCTGAGATTTCAGGCAACTCGTAGTTTTTTGGAAGCTTGGCAGGCGCTTTCTATGAAAGTGATTCTCGCCAGTCTCTGCTTAGGGCTACATCAACAGCAAAGAAACCATAGAGACAGAACTTGAAACTGCTTTATTGTGTCAAGTTTCAAATAGCTAGCACAAACCGTGTTTGATTTAGAGTTCCAAATACATGTATCCCTATAGGAGAAAACAGAGTGAAACCTCAAAATGAAACCGGTTACTGCCAACGAATGGTTTCACCTAGAAGAACGAAATTTGGCGAGCCAACTGGGATTGGTGTACTGATCATTACCTGAAAGTTTCATCAAGATTGGGTGAAAAAGTGTGTGCTGAGATTTCAGGCAACTCGTAGTTTTTTGGAAGCTTGGCAGGCCCTTTCCATGAAAGTGATTCTCGCCAGTCTCTGCTTAGGGCTACATCAACAGCAAACAAACCATAGAGATAGAACTTGAAACTGCTTTATGGTGTCAAGTTTCAAAGAGCTAGCACAAACCGTGTTTGATTTAGAGTTCCAAATACATGTATCCCTATAGGAGAAAACAGAGTGAAACCTCAAAATGAAACCGGTTACTGCCAACGAATGGTTTCACCTAGAAGAACGAGATTTGGCGAGCCAAGTGGGATTGGTGTACTGATCATTACCTGAAAGTTTCATAAAGATTCGGAGAAAAAGTGTGTGCTGAGATTTCAGGCAACTCCTAGATTTTTGGAAGCTTGGCAGGCCCTTTCCATGAAAGTGATTCTCGCCAGTCTGTGCTTAGGGCTACATCAACAGCAAAGAAACCATAGAGATAGAACTTGAAACTGCTTTATTGTGTCAAGTTTCAAAGAGCTAGCACAAACCGTGTTTGATTTAGAGTTCCAAATACATGTATCCCTATAGGAGAAAACAGAGTGAAACCTCAAAATGAAACCGGTTACTGCCAACGAATGGTTTCACCTAGAAGAACGAAATTTGGCGAGCCAACTGGGATTGGTGTACTGATCATTACCTGAAAGTTTCATCAAGATTGGGTGAAAAAGTGTGTGCTGAGATTTCAGGCAACTCGTAGTTTTTTGGAAGCTTGGCAGGCCCTTTCCATGAAAGTGATTCTCGCCAGTCTCTGCTTAGGGCTACATGAACAGCAAACAAACCATAGAGATAGAACTTGAAACTGCTTTATGGTGTCAAGTTTCAAAGAGCTAGCACAAACCGTGTTTGATTTAGAGTTCCAAATACATGTATCCCTATAGGAGAAAACAGAGTGAAACCTCAAAATGAAACCGGTTACTGCCAACGAACGGTTTCACCTAGAAGAACGAGATTTGGCGAGCCAAGTGGGATTGGTGTACTGATCATTACCTGAAAGTTTCATCAAGATTCGGAGAAAAAGTGTGTGCTGAGATTTCAGGCAACTCCTAGATTTTTGGAAGCTTGGCAGGCCCTTTCCATGAAAGTGATTCTCGCCAGTCTGTGCTTAGGGCTACATCAACAGCAAAGAAACCATAGAGATAGAACTTGAAACTGCTTTATTGTGTCAAGTTTCAAAGAGCTAGCACAAACCGTGTTTGATTTAGAGTTCCAAATACATGTATCCCTATAGGAGAAAACAGAGGGAAACCTCAAAATAAAACCGGTTACTGCCAACGAACGGTTTCACCTAGAAGAACGAAATTTGGCGAGCCAAGTGGGATTGGTGTAGTGATCATTACCTGAAAGTTTCATCAAGATTGGGTGAGAAAGTGTGTGCTGAGATTTCAGGCAACTCGTAGATTTTTGGAAGCTTGGCAGGCGCTTTCTATGAACGTGATTCTCGCCAGTCTCTGCTTAGGGCTACATCAACAGCAAACAAACCATAGAGATAGAACTTGAAACTGCTTTATTGTGTCAAGTTTCAAAGAGCTAGCACAAACCGTGTTTGATTTAGAGTTCCAAATACATGTATCCCTATAGGAGAAAACAGAGTGAAACCTCAAAATGAAACCGGTTACTGCCAACGAACGGTTTCACCTAGAAGAACGAAATTTAGCAAGCCAAGTGGGATTGGTGTACTGATCATTACCTGAAAGTTTCATCAAGATTGGGAGAAAAAGTGTGTGCTGAGATTTCAGGCAACTCGTAGATTTTTGGAAGCTTGGCAGGCCCTTTCCATGAAAGTGATTCTCGCCAGTCTCTGCTTAGGGCTACATCAACAGCAAACAAACCATAGAGATAGAACTTGAAACTGCTTTATGGTGTCAAGTTTCAAAGAGCTAGCAGAAACCGTGTTTGATTTAGAGTTCCAAATACATGTATCCCTATCGGAGAAAACAGAGTGAAACCTCAAAATGAAACCGGTTACTGCCAACGAACGGTTTCACCTAGAAGAACGAGATTTGGCAAGCCAAGTGGGATTGGTGTACTGATCATTACCTGAAAGTTTCATCAAGATTGGGTGAAAAAGTGTGTGCTGAGATTTCAGGCAACTCGTAGTTTTTTGGAAGCTTGGCAGGCCCTTTCCATGAAAGTGATTCTCGCCAGTCTGTGCTTAGGGCTACATCAACAGCAAAGAAACCATAGAGATAGAACTTGAAACTGCTTTATTGTGTCAAGTTTCAAAGAGCTAGCACAAACTGTGTTTGATTTAGAGTTCCAAATACATGTATTTCTATTGGAGAAAACAGAGTGAAAACTCAAAATGAAACCGGTTACTGCCAACGAACGGTTTCACCTAGAAGAACGAGATTTGGCGAGCCAAGTGGGATTGGTGTACTGATCATTACCTGAAAGTTTCATCAAGATTCGGAGAAAAAGTGTGTGCTGAGGTTTCAGGCAACTCCTAGATTTTTGGAAGCTTGGCAGGCCCTTTCCATGAAAGTGATTCTCGCCAGTCTGTGCTTAGGGCTACATCAACAGCAAAGAAACCATAGAGATAGAACTTGAAACTGCTTTATTGTGTCAAGTTTCAAAGAGCTAGCACAAACCATGTTTGATTTAGAGTTCCAAATACATGTATCCCTATAGGAGGAAACAGAGTGAAACATCAAAATGAAACCGGTTACTGCCAACGAACGGTTTCAACTAGAAGAACGAAATTTGGCGAGCCAAGTGGGATTGGTGTACTGATCATTACCTGAAAGTTTCATCAAGATTGGGTGAAAAAGTGTGTGCTGAGATTTCAGGCAACTCGTAGTTTTTTGGAAGCTTGGCAGGCCCTTTCCATGAAAGTGATTCTCGCCAGTCTCTGCTTAGGGCTACATGAACAGCAAACAAACCGTAGAGATAGAACTTGAAACTGCTTTATGGTGTCAAGTTTCAAAGAGCTAGCACAAACCGTGTTTGATTTAGATTTCCAAATACATGTATCCCTATAGGAGAAAACAGAGTGAAACCTCAAAATGAAACCGGTTACTGCCAACGAACGGTTTCACCTAGAAGAACGAGATTTGGCGAGCCAAGTGGGATTGGTGTACTGATCATTACCTGAAAGTTTCATCAAGATTCGGAGAAAAAGTGTGTGCTGAGATTTCAGGCAACTCGTAGTTTTTTGGAAGCTTGGCAGGCCCTTTCAATGAAAGTGATTCTCGCCAGTCTGTGCTTAGGGCTACATCAACAGCAAAGAAACCATAGAGATAGAACTTGAAACTGCTTTATTGTGTCAAGTTTCAAAGAGCTAGCACAAACCGTGTTTGATTTAGAGTTCCAAATACATGTATCCCTATAGGAGAAAACAGAGTGAAACCTCAAAATAAAACCGGTTACTGCCAACGAACGGTTTCAACTAGAAGAACGAAATTTGGCGAGCCAAGTGGGATTGGTGTAGTGATCATTACCTGAAAGTTTCATCAAGATTGGGTGAAAAAGTGTGTGCTGAGATTTCAGGCAACTCGTAGATTTTTGGAAGCTTGGCAGGCGCTTTCTATGAAAGTGATTCTCGCCAGTCTCTGCTTAGGGCTACATCAACAGTAAACAAACCATAGAGATAGAACTTGAAACTGCTTTATTGTGTCAAGTTTCAAAGAGCTAGCACAAACCGTGTTTGATTTAGAGTTCCAAATACATGTATCCCTATAGGAGAAAACAGAGTGAAACCTCAAAATGAAACCGGTTACTGCCAACGAACGGTTTCACCTAGAAGAACGAAATTTAGCAAGCCAAGTGGGATTGGTGTACTGATCATTACCTGAAAGTTTCATCAAGATTGGGAGAAAAAGTCTGTGCTGAGATTTCAGGCAACTCGTAGATTTTTGGAAGCTTGGCAGGCCCTTTCCATGAAAGTGATTCTCGCCAGTCTCTGCTTAGGGCTACATCAACAGCAAACAAACCATAGAGATAGAACTTGAAACTGCTTTATGGTGTCAAGTTTCAAAGAGCTAGCAGAAACCGTGTTTGATTTAGAGTTCCAAATACATGTATCCCTATCGGAGAAAACAGAGTGAAACCTCAAAATGAAACCGGTTACTGCCAACGAACGGTTTCACCTAGAAGAACGAAATTTGGCAAGCCAAGTGGGATTGGTGTACTGATCATTACCTGAAAGTTTCATCAAGATTGGGAGAAAAAGTGTGTGCTGAGATTTCAGGCAACTCGTAGTTTTTTGGAAGCTTGGCAGGCCCTTTCCATGAAAGTGATTCTCGCCAGTCTCTGCTTAGGGCTACATCAACAGCAAACAAACCATAGAGATAGAACTTGAAACTGCTTTATTGTGTCAAGTTTCAAAGAGCTAGCACAAACCGTGTTTGATTTAGAGTTCCAAATACATGTATCCCTATCGGAGAAAACAGAGTGAAACCTCAAAATGAAACCGGTTACTGCCAACGAACGGTTTCACCTAGAAGAACGAGATTTGGCGAGCCAAGTGGGATTGGTGTACTGATCATTACCTGAAAGTTTCATCAAGATTGGGTGAAAAAGTGTGTGCTGAGATTTCAGGCAACTCGTAGTTTTTTGGAAGCTTGGCAGGCCCTTTCCATGAAAGTGATTCTCGCCAGTCTCTGCTTAGGGCTACATCAACAGCAAACAAACCATAGAGATAGAACTTGAAACTGCTTAATTGTGTCAAGTTTCAAAGAGCTAGCACAAACCTTGTTTGATTTAGAGTTCCAAAAACATGTATCCCTATAGGAGAAAACAGAGTGAAACCTCAAAATGAAACCGGTTACTGCCAACGAACGGTTTCACCTAGAAGAACGAGATTTGGGGAGCCAAGTGGGATTGGTGTAGTGATCATTACCTGAAAGTTTCATCAAGATTGGGTGAAAAAGTGTGTGCTGAGATTTCAGGCAACTCGTAGTTTTTTGGAAGCTTGGCAGGCCCTTTCCATGAATGTGATTCTCGCCAGTCTCTGCTTAGGGCTACATCAACAGCAAACAAACCATAGAGATAGAACTTGAAACTGCTTTATTGTGTCAAGTTTCAAAGAGCTAGCACAAACCGTGTTTGATTTAGAGTTCCAAATACATGTATCCCTATAGGAGAAAACAGAGTGAAACCTCAAAATGAAACCGGTTACTGCCAACGAACGGTTTCACCTAGAATAACGAAATATGGCGAGCCAAGTGGGATTGGTGTAGTGATAATTACCTGAAAGTTTCATCAAGATTGGGTGAAAAAGTGTGTGCTGAGATTTCAGGCAACTCGTAGTTTTTTGGAAGCTTGGCAGGCCCTTTCCATGAAAGTGATTCTCGCCAGTCTCTGCTTAGGGCTACATCAACAGCAAACAAACCATAGAAATAGAACTTGAAACTGCTTTATTGTGTCAAGTTTCAAAGAGCTAGCACAAACCTTGTTTGATTTAGAGTTCCAAAAACATGTATCCCTATAGGAGAAAACAGAGTGAAACCTCAAAATGAAACCGGTTACTGCCAACGAACGGTTTCACCTAGAAGAACGAGATTTGGGGAGCCAAGTGGGATTGGTGTACTGATCATTACCTGAAAGTTTCATCAAGATTGGGTGAAAAAGTGTGTGCTGAGATTTCAGGCAACTCGTAGTTTTTGGAAGCTTG
>NW_027524331.1:0-60361 GCF_052094955.1 Ictidomys tridecemlineatus
TTCAGAGAATTGGATGCAGAAGGCCTGTTACAGAGAGCAGAAGATGGAGACTGGTGTGCAGAATGCCTGTCACAGAGAGCAGACTTTGGAGACTGGGGTGCAGAAGGACTGTTACAGAAGCAGAGTTTGTAGACTTCTTTTCAGAAGGATCATACAGAGAGCAGAAATTTGAGACTGAGGTGCAGAAAGAGTGTTACAGAGAGTAGATGTTGAAGACTGAGTTGTAGAAAGACGATTGTAGAGAGCAGAGGTTGGAGACTGAGGTGCAGAAAAAATGTTGAGGAGTGCAGAGGTCGGAGACTTTGCTGTAGAAAGACTGTTGCAGAGAGAAGAATTTGGAGACTGAGGTGCAGAAGTATTGTAAAGAGAGCAGAGGTTGGAGACTTGAGTGCAGAAGGACTGATAGAGAAAGCAGGAGTTGGAGACTGGTGTGCAGGACAGTTACAGAGAGAATAGTTTGGAAACTGCAGTACAGAAGGACTGTTAAAGAGAGCAGAGGTTGGAGACTGGGGTGCAGAAGAAGGTTTCTAAAAAACAGAGGTGGGAGACTGGGGTGCAGAAGGACCGTTGCAGAGAGAAGACTTGGAGACTGAGGTTCAGAAGAATTGATACAGAGAGCAGAGTTTTGAGACTGGGGTGCAGTAGGACTGTTACAGAAATAAGAGGTTTTGATATTGGTGTGCAGCATAACTCTTGAAGAGAGAAGAGGTTGGAGTCGGACATGCAGAAGGACTGATACAGAAAGCAGAGTTTGAAGACTGGCGTGCAGAAGGACAATTACAGAGAGCAGAGTTTGGAGACTGGGGTGTAGAAGTACTGTTACGGAGAGAAAAGTTTGGAGAATGGGGTGCAGAATAAGCGTTGTAGAGAACAGTGGTTGGAGACTCGGGTGCAGAAAGACAATTGTAGAAAGCAGAGTTTGTAGATTGGGGAGCAGAAAGATTGTTGCGTAAAGCAGAGGTTGGAGTCTGAGGTGCAGAAAAACTGATACAGAAAGCAGAGTTTGTAGACTGGGGAGCAGAAGGATAGTTACAGAAAGCAGAGTTTGGAGACTTCAGTACAGAAGGACTGTTACAGAGATCAGAGGTTGGAGACTGGGGTGGAAAGGATTGTGGCAGAGAGCAGATTTTGGAGACTGGTGTGCAGAAGGACTGTTGCAGAGAGCAAGGTTGAAGACTGTGGTGCAGAAGGACTATAGCAAAGAGCAGAGTTTGCAGAGTGAGGTTCATAAGGACTATTACATAGAGCAGAGTTTGGAAACTGTGTCGCAGAAAGACTGATACAGAAAGCAGAGGTTGGAGACTGGGGTTTAAGAAGGACCCTTACAGAGAATAGAGGTTTAAGATCCTTGTACATAAGAACTGTTGTAGAGAACAGAGGTTGGAGACTGGGGTGCAAAGGGACCAATGCAGAGAGCAGAGCTTGGGAGACTGGGGTGCAGAAGGAATGTTACGGAGAGAAGAGTTTGGAAACTGAGGTGCAGGAGAATCTTACAGAGAGAAGATTTTGGAAACTGGGGTGCAGAGAGACCATTGCAGAGAGCAGAGTTTGGAGACTGAGGTGCAGAAGGATTGTTGAAGAGAGCAGATATTGGAGACTTGGGTGTAGAAGTATTGTTGCAGAGAGCATAGGTTGGAAATTGGGGTGCAAAGGACTGTTGCAGAGAGCAGAATTTGGACACTCAGGTGCAGAAGGACTGTTACAGAGAGCAGAGGTTGGAGACTTGATTGCAGAAGGACTAATACAGAAAACAGAGGTTTAAGACTGGGGTGCAGAAGAACCGTTACAGAGAGAAGTGTTTTGGAACTGCAGTACAGAAGGACTGTAACAGAGAGCAGAGGTTTGAGACTGGGGTGGAGAGAACTCTTGCAGAGATCAGATGTTGGAGACTGGTGTGCAAAGGACTGTTGTAGAGAGTAGAGGTTGGAGATTGGTGTGTAGAAGAACTGTTATAGAGAGGAGAGGTTTGAGACTGGGGTGCAGAAGGATTGTTGCAGAGAGGAGAGGTGGGAGACTGAGGTGCACAAGGGATTATTACAGAGTGCAGAGGAAGGTTACTGGGGTACAGAGGACTGATCCAAAGAGCAGAGGTTGAAGACTGGGGTGGAGAAGGCCTGTTACAGAGAGCATAGTTTGGAGACTGAGGTGATGAAGAATCATTACAGAGAGCAGATATTGCAGACTGAGGTGCAGAAGGACTTTTACTAAGAGGAGAGGTTGGAGACTGGGTGCAGAAGGATTCTTACAGAGATCAGATGATGGAGACTGGGGAGCAGCAGGACTGTTACAGAGGGCAGAGTTTGGAGATTGGGGTGCAGAAGAACTGTTACAGAGAAAAGATTTTGGAGACGGTTGTGAAGGCTTGTAACAGAGAGCAGATGTTGAAGACTGAGGTGCAGAAAGACTGTTGCAGAGTGCAGCGTTGGAGACTGGGTTGCAGAAGGACTGTTTCAGAGAACAGAGTTTGGAGACTGCAGTACAGAAGGACTGTTACAGAGACTAGAGCTTTGAGAGTGGGGTGCAGAAGGAATGTCAAAGAGAACAAAGTTTGGAAACTGGGGTGCAGAAGGATCTTATAGAGACCAGAAGTTTGAGACTGGGGTGCAGAAGGACTGTTGCAGAGAGGAGACGTTGGAGACTGGGGTGCAGAAAGATCATTGCAGAGAGTAGAGGTTGAAGACATGCGTGTAGAAGGACTGTTGTGGAGAGCAGATGTTTGAGACTGGGGTGTAGAAGGACTGCTGCAGAGAGCAGAGATTGGAGACTGGGGTGCAAAAGGACCGTTACAGAGAGTAGAGTTTGGAGAGTGCAGTACAGAAGGACTGTTACCGAGAGCAGAGTTTCGAGACAGGTGTGCAGAAGGACTATTGAAGAGAAAAGGGTTTGGAGACTGGGGTGCAGAAAAAATGATGCAGAGAGCAGAGCATGGAGACTATGATGCAGAAGGACTTTTACAGAGAGCAGCATTTGGAGACTGGGGTGCACAAGAACTGTTACAGAAAGCAGAGTTTGGAGACTTCTTTTCAGAAAGATTATACATAGAGCAGAGGTTGGAGAGTGGGGTGCAGAAGGATCGAGGAAGAGATCAAAAGTTGGAGATTCAGTTGTAGAAGAATCATTGGAGAGAGCAAAGTGGAGACTGGGGTGTAGAAGGATCATAACAGAGAGAAGAGGTGGGAGACTGGGTTGCAGAAGGACAGTTACAGAAAGCACAGTTTGGAAACTAGGGTGCAGATAGAATTTTGCAGAAAGCAGAGTTTGGATTCTGGAGTGCAGAAGGACTGTTGCAGAGAGCAGAGTTTGGAGACTGAGATGCAGAAGGACTGTTACACATAGCAGACTTTGGAGACTGGGGTGAAAAATCATGATACAGAAAGCAGAGGTGGGAGACTTGTGTGCAGAAGGATTGTTACAGAGAGCAGAGGTTGGAGACTGGTGTGCAGAAGGACTGTTACAGAGAGCAGAGGTTGAAGACTGGTGTGTAGAAGGACTGTTGCAGAGAGCATAGATTGGAGACTTGGGTGCAGAAGGACTGTTGAAGAGAGCAGTAACTGGAGACTGAGGTGCAGAAGGAGTGTTACAGAGAGCAGGGTTTGGAGACTGGGGTGCAGAAAGACTGATACAGAGAGCAGAGGTTGGAGACTGGGTGCAGAAGGGCTGTAACAGAGAGCAGAGTTTGGAGACTGGTGTGCAGAAGGACGGTTGCAGAGAGCAGATGTTGGAGACTGGGATGCAGAAGGACTGTTACACATAGCAGAGTTTGGAGACTGGGGTGAAAAATCATGATACAGAAAGCAGAGGTGGGAGACTGGTGTGCAGAAGGATTGTTACAGAGAGCAGAGTTTGGAGACTGGTGTGCAGAAGGACTGTTACAAAGAGCAGAGGTTGAAGACTGGTGTGTAGAAGGACTGTTGCAGAGAGCAGAGGTTGGAGACTTGGGTGCAGAAGGACTGTTGCAGAGACTAGAATTTGGAGACTGAGGAGCAGAAGGACTGTTACAGAGAGCAGAGTTTGGAGACTGGTGTGCAGAAGGACTGATACAGATAGCAGAGTTTGGAGACTGGGTTGCAGAAGGCCTGTTACAGAGAACAGAGGTTGGAGACTGTGTGCAGAAGGCTGTTACAGAGAGCAGAGTTTGGAGACTGGTGTGCAGAAGACGGTTGCAGAGAGCAGATGTTGGAGACTGGGATGCAGAAGGACTGTTGCAGAGAGCAGATTTTTGACACTGGTTTGCAGAAGGACTGTTACACAGAGCAGAGGTTGAAGACTTTGGTGTAGAAGAACTTTTGCAGAGAGCAAAGTTTGGAGACTGGGGTAGAGAAGGACTGTTACAGAGAGAAGATGTTTGATCCTGAGATGTAGAAGGACTGTTACAAAGAGAAGAGTTTGGAGACTGGGGTGCAGAAAGACTGATACAGAAAGCAGAGGTTGGAGACATGGGTCCAGAATGAATCTTAATGAGAGCAGAGGATGGAGACTGCTGTACAGAAGGACTGTTGCAGAGAGCAGAATTTGGAGACTGAGGAGCAGAAGGACTGTTACAGAGAGCAGAGTTTGGAGACTGGTGTGCAGAAGGACTGATACAGATAGCAGAGTTTGGAGACTGGGTTGCAGAAGGCCTGTTACAGAGAACAGAGGTTGGAGACTGTGTGCAGAAGGCTGTTACAGAGAGCAGAGTTTGGAGACTGGTGTGCAGAAGGACGGTTGCAGAGAGCAGATGTTGGAGACTGGGATGCAGAAGGACTGTTGCAGAGAGCAGAGTTTTGACACTGGTTTGCAGAAGGACTGTTACACAGAGTAGAGGTTGAAGACTTTGGTGTAGAAGAACTGTTGCAGAGAGCAAAGTTTGGAGACTGGGGAAGAGAAGGACTGTTACAGAGAGAAGATGTTTGAGACTGAGATGTAGAAGGACTGTTACAAAGAGAAGAGTTTGGAGACTGGGGTGCAGAAAGACTGATACAGAAAGCAGAGGTTGGAGACATGAATCCAGAATGAATCTTAATGAGAGCACAGGATGGAGACTGTTGTACAGAAGGACTGTTACAGAGAACAGAGGTTGGAGACTAGGGTACAGTAGGACTGTTGGAGAGAGCACAGATTGGAGAATGGGATGCAGAAGTACTTTTGCAGAAAACAGTGTTTGGAGACTGAGGTGCAAAAGGACTGTAATAGAGAGCGGAGTTTGGAGACTGTGGTCCTGAAGGACTGATACAGAAAGCTGAGGTTGGAACTGTGGTGCAGAATTATCATTGCAGAGAGGAGAGGTTAGATATTTGCGTCGGGAAGAAATGTTACAGAGAGCAGAGTTTGGAAACTGAAGTTCAGAAGGATCTTAAAGAGAACAGAAGTTAGAGACTGCGGTACAGAATGACTGTTACAGAGATCAGAGGTTGGAGACTGGGGTGGAGAAGAACTGTTGCAGAGAGCCGAAGTTTGAGACTGGGGTGCAGAGGATTGTTGTAGGGAGTAAAGTTTGGATATGACGTGCTGAAGGACTCTTGCAGAAAACAGAGGTTGGAGAATGGGGTGCAGAAAGACCGCTGAAGAGAACAGATGTCGTAGACTGAGGTGCAGAAGGATTGTTACAGAGAGCAGAGGTTTGAGACTGAGGTGAAAAAGGACTGTGACAAAGATCAGAATTTGGAGACTGCGGTGCAGAAGGATCTTTCAGAGAGCAGAGGTTGGAGACTGGGGTGCAGAAGAACTGTTGCAGAGAGAAGAAGTTGGAGACTAGGGTGCAGAAGGATTTTTGCAGGGAGCAGAATTTGGAGACTGACGTGCCTCAGGACTCTTGCAGACAATAGACGTTGGAGAATGGGGTGCAGAAAAATTGTTGCAGAGAGCCTATTTGTGAGACTGAGGTGCAGAAGGATTGTTACAGAGAGCAGAGGTTAGAGACTTGGGTGAAGAAGGACTGTTACAGAGGTCAGAGTTTGTAGACTGGGGTGCAGAAGGATCTTTCAGAGAGCAGAGGTTGGATACTGGGGTGCAGACGAACTGTTGCATAGACCAGAGGTTGGATACTGGGGTGTAGAAGGATTGTTCCAGAGAGCAGAGTTTGGTGACTTGGTAGCAGAAGGATCTTACATGCAGCAGAAATTTGAGACGGAGTTTCAGAAAAAATGATATGCAGAGCAGAATTTGGAGACTGGGGTGCAGAAAGACCGTTGCCGAGAACAGAGTTTGGAGACTGGCATGCAGAAGGTCCGTTGCAAAGAGCAGAGGTTGGAGACTGGGTGCAGAAGAACTGTCGCAGAGAGAGAGTTTGGAGACTGAGGTGCAGAAAGAATGTTACAGAGAGAAAAGTTTGGAGACTGGGGTGCAGAATTACTGATACAGAAAGCAGAGGTTGGAGACTGGGGTGCAAAAGGACCATAAAAGAGAACAGAGGTTGGAGACTGTGGTTCAGGAGGACTGTTGAAAAGAACAGAGGTTAGGAAATGGGGTGTAGAAGGACTGTTACAGAGAACAGAGTTTAGAGAATGGGGTGCAAAAGTAGGGTTGCTGAGTTCAGAGCTTGAAGTAAGAGGTGCAGAAGGACTGTTACAGAGAGCAGAGTTTGGAAACCGTGGTGCAGAAGGACTGATACAGAAAGCAGAGGTTTGAGACTGTGGTGCAGAAAGACTGTTACAGAGAGCAGAGGTTGGAGACTACGGTTCAGAAGGACTGTTACAGAGAGCAGAGGTTTGAGACTGGGGTGTAGAAGGACTGTTGCAGAGAACAGAGTTTGGAGACTGGGTTGCAGCAGGAGCGTTGAAGAAAGAAGAAGTTGGGGGGAGAGAAAGAAAGAGAGAAGAGAAAACATATGGAAATGGTAGGAGACCTTCAGTGATACACAAAATAATAAGAGGTTATGAGGGGCAAGGGGGTGGGGGGAAAAAAGGGGAGAGAATTGAACAACAGCAGAGGAGGTAGAGAGGGATGTTGGGAGGGGAGGGGAGGGTAGGGGGGATAGTAGGGGATAGGAAAGGTAGCAGAATACAACAGTCACTAATATGCCATTATGTAAAAATGTGAGTATGTAACAGAAGTGAGTCTGTATTATGTATTTGGGGAGTTCAAAACCCAATTGAGTCGAATGTATGAAAGATGATATGTCTTGAGCTCTGTAATGTTTTGAACAACCAATAAAAAAAAAATAAATTGGACCCGGATAAAAAAAAAAAAAAAAAGAAAGAAGAAGTTGGAGACTGGGTTAGAGAAGGAATGTAACAGAGAGCAGAGTTTGGAAACTGGGGTGCAGAAGGACCTTACAGAGAACAGAGGTTAGAGACTGGTATGCAGAAAGAGTGTTAAAGAGAGGAGACGTAGGAGACTGGGGTGCAGAAGGTCTGTTGCAGAGAGTAGATGTTGGAGACTGGGGTGCAGAAGGATTGTTTCAGAGAGCAGACGTTGGAGACTGAGGTGCAAAAAGACTATTACAAAGAATATAGTTTGGAGATTGTGATGCAAAAGGCCTGTTACAGAGAGCAGAGGTTCTAAACGATGGTGCACAAGAACTGTTAGAGAGAGAAGAGTTGTTAGACAAGGTTGCAGAAGGATTTTACAGAGAGCAGAGATTGAAGTCCGAGGCGCAGCAGGACTGTTACAGAGAGCAGTGGTTGAAGACTGGGGTGCAGAAGGCCTTTTACGAAATGCAGAATTTGGAGAATAACTGCAAAATGACTTTTACATATGGCAGAGTTAAAAACTGGTTTGCAGAAGGATCTTACAGAGAGCAGATATTGAAGACTGAGGTGCAGAAAGACTTTTACAGAGAGTAGAGGTTGGAGACTGAGGTGCGGAAGGATCGTTGCAGAGAACAGAATTTTAAGACTGAGGTGCTGAAGGACTGTTGCAGAGAGCACATGTTGGAGACTGGGTTTCAGAAGGACTTATACACAAAGCAGAGTTTGGAGACTGGGGTGCAGAAGGACCATTACAGAGAGCAGAGTTTGGAGACTCCAATACAGGAGGACTATTACAGAGACAAGAGGTTGGAGATTGGGGTGTAGAAGAACTGTTTCAGAGTGCAGATGTTGGAGACTGGGGTGCAGAAGAACTGTTGCAGAGAGCAGAGTTTAGAGATTGAGGTGCAGAAGAACTGTTGCAGAGAGCAGCGGTTGGAGACTGCGGTGCAGAAAGAATGTTACAGAGAGCAATGTTTGGAGATAGAGGTACAGAATTACTGATACAGAAAGCAGAGGTTGGAGACTGGGTTGCAGAAGGACCGTTACAGAGAGCAGAGGTTGCAGACAGGGGTGCAGAAGGACTGTTGAGGAGAGGAGACGTTGGAGATTTGGTGCAGAAGAATCGTTGCAGAGAGCAGAGTTTAGAGACTGTGGTGCAAAAAGACTGTTACAGAGAGTAGAGGTTGGAGATTGGGGTGCAAAAAACCTGTTACAGAAAGCAGAGTTTGGAATCTTGGGTGAAGAATAACTGTTACAGAGAGAAGAGTTTTTAGACAAGGTTGCAGAAGGAACTTACAGAGAGCAGAGATTGTACACCTAGGTGCAGCAGGACTGTTACAGAGAGCAGAGATTGGAGGGCTGGGTGCAGAAGGCCTGTTATGGAGAGCAGAGTTTGGAGACTGGGGTGCAGAAGGACCATTACAGAGAGCAGAGTTTGGAGACTCCAATACAGGAGGACTATTACAGAGACAAGAGGTTGGAGATTGGGGTGTAGAAGAACTGTTGCAGAGAGCAGAGTTTAGAGATTGGGGTGCAGAAGAACTGTTGCAGAGAGCAGCGGTTGGAGACTGCGGTGCAGAAAGAATGTTAAAGAGAGCAAAGTTTGGAGATAGAGGTACAGAATTACTGATACAGAAAGAATAGGTTGGAGAATGGGGTGCAGAAGGACCGTTACAGAGAGCAGAGGTTGCAGACAGGGGTGCAGAAGGACTGTTGAGGAGAGGAGACGTTGGAGATTGGGTGCAGAAGAATCGTTGCAGAGAGCAGAGTTTGGAGACTGAGGTGAGAAAAGACTGTTACAGAGAGTAGAGGTTGGAGATTGGGGTGCAAAAGGCCTGTTACAGACAGCAGAGTTTGGAATCTGGGGTGCAGAATAACTATTACAGAGAGCAGAGTTTTTAGACAAGGTTGCAGAAGGAACTTACAGAGAGCAGAGATTGTAGACCTAGGTGCAGCAGGACTGTTACAGAGAGCAGAGATTGGAGGCCTGGGTGCAAAAGGCCTGTTACGGAGAGCAGAGTTGGAGACTGGGGTGCAGAAGGACTGACACAGAGGGCGGAGTTTTTAGACTGGGTTGCAGAAGGATCTAACAGAGAGCAGATGTTGGAGACTGAGGTGTAGAATGATCATTGCAGAGAGAAGAGTTTGGAGACTGGGGTGCTGAAGGCCTGTTACAGAGAGCAGAGTTTGGAGACTAAGGTGCATAGGGCCTGTTAAAGAGAGCCGAGTTTGAAGACTGGGGTGCAGAAGGATTGTTATAGAGAGCAGAGTTAGGATACTGGGTGGCGGAAGGATCTTACAGAGAGCAGAGTTTTTAGACTGAGGTGAAGGAAGACTGTTACAGAGAGCAGTGGTAGGAGACTGGGGTGCAGAAGGATCATGCAGACAGAAGAGGTTTGAGACTGAGGTATAGAAGGACTTTTACAAAGAACAGAGGTTGGAGACTGAGGTGCAGAAGGACTGTTACAGGAACAAATTTTGGAGACTGTGTTGCAGAAGGATCTTACATAGAGCAGAGTTTGGACACTGAGGTGCAGAAGGACTGTTACAGAGAGCAAAGGTTGGAGTTTGGGGTGCAGAAGGATTGTTGTAGAAAGCAAAATTTTCAGACTAAGGTTAAGAAGGACTTTTGCAGAGAGCAGATTTTGGTGACTGGGGTGCAGAAAGATGGTTACAGATAGCAGAAGTCAGAGACTGGTGTGCAGAACAACTGCATCAGAGAGCAGAGGTTGGAGACTGGGGTTAAGAAGGCCTGTTACAGAGAGCAGAGTTCTGAGACTGGGGTGAAGAAGAACTTTTGCAGAGAGCAGAGTTTTTTTATACTGGGTTTAAAAGGATCTTAAAGAGAGCAGAGGTTTGAGACTGAGGTGCAGAAGGACTGTTGCAGAGAGCAGATGTTGGAGACTGCAGTACAGAAGGACTGTTGCAGAGAGCTGAGGTTGGAGACTAGGGTACACAAGAACTTTTTCAGAGAGCAGATGTTGGAGACTGTTGTTCAAAAGGACTGTTACAGAGAGCAGAAGTTGGAGAATGAGGTACAGACAGACTTTTGCAGAGAGCAGAGTTTGGAGACTGAGGTTCAGATGGACGAATAATGAAAGCAAAGGTTGGAGAGTGGCGTGCAAAAGGAACTTTACAGAGATCAGAGTTTGGAGACTCTTTTACAGAAGAACTATTACAGAGTGCAGAGTTTGGACACTGGAGCAGAAGGACTGTTGCGGAGTACAGAGGTAGGAGACTGGGGTGCTACAGGACCGTTGCAGAAAGCAGAGGTTGGAGACTGGCATGGAGAAGAAATATTACAGAGAGCAGATTTTGGAAACTGGGGTGTAGAATGATCTTACAGAGACCAGAGGTTGGAGACTGAGTTTCAGATGGATCATTGTAGAGAACAGAGGTTGGAGACTGGGGTGAAGAAGGATCATTGCAGTCAGCAGAGTTTTCAGACTGAGATGCAGAATAACTGTTACATAGAGCAGAGGTTGAAGAATGAGGTGAAGAAGGACAGTTACAGAGAGCAGATGTGGGAGACAGGGTGCAGGACTGATACAGAGCAGAAGTTGGAGACTGAGATACAGAAGGACTGTTTCAGAGAGCAGATGTTGGAGTCTCGGGTGCAGAAAAATTATTGCAGAGAGCAAGTTTTCAGACTGAGGTACAGAAGAACTGTTGAAGAGAGCAGATGTTGGAGATTGGGGTGCACAAGACTGTTGCAGCGAGCAGAGGTTGAAGACTGGGGTGCAGAAGGATCGTTGCAGAGAGCAGAGGTTGGAGACTGGGGTGCAGAAGGCCTTTTACAGAGAGCAGAGTTTGGAAACTGAGGTGCATTAGGACTGTTTCAGAGAGCAGAGATTGGAGACTGGGGTGCAGAAGGACTGTTGCAGAGCAGATTATGGAGACTAGGGTGTAGAAGGACTATTACAGAGAGCAGAGGTAGTAGACTGGAATGCAGAAGCATCATACAGAAAGCAGAGTTTGGAGACTGAGGTGCAGAAGGACAGTTGCAGAGAGCAGAGATTTGAGACTGGGGTCCAGAAGGACTTATACAGAGGGCAGAGTTGGGAGACTGGGGTGCAGAAGCATCTTACAGCAAGCGAAGTTTGGAGACTGAGGTGCAGAAAGACTGTTATAAAGAGCAGAGTTTGGAGACTGGGAAGCAGAAGGACTGTTGCAGAGTACAGAGGTTTAAGACTGGGGTGCAGCAGGACCGTTGCAGAAAGCAGAGGTTGAAGACTGGCGTGGAGAAGGAATATTACATAGAGCAGATTTTGGAAACTGGAGTGCAGAAGGATTTTTCAGAGAGCAGAGGTTGAAGACTGAGTTGCAGAAGGATCGTTGCAGAGAGTTGATGTTGGATACTGGGGTGCATCAGGATTGTTTAGAGAGCAGATGTTGGAGACTGGGGTGCAGAAGGATTCTTGTAGAGAGCAGAGTTTGAAGTCTGAGGTGGAGAAGGACTGCCACAGAGAAAGCGGTTGGAGACTGGGGTACAGAAGGATTGTCGCAGAGAGCAGAGGTTTAAGATTGAGGTACAGAAAGATCGTTACAGAGATCAGAGGTGGAGACTTGGCTGCAGAAGGACTGTTACACAGAGCACACCTTCCAGACTGGGGTGCAGAAGGAATGTTGCAGAGAGCAGCGGTTTGACACTGGGGTGCATAAAGACTGTTGTAGAGAGCAGAGTTGGATATGAGGTGCAGAAGGACTGCTACAGAGAGCAGAGAATTTATACTGGGGAGCAGAAGGACTGATACAGAAATCAGAGGTGGAGACTGGTGTGCAGAAGGACTGTTACAAATAGCAGAATTTGCAGAATGCGGTACAGAAGGACTGTTACAGAGAGCAGAGGTTGGAAACTGCGGTGCAGAAGGAGTGTGGCAAAGAACAGAGGTTGGAGAATGAGGTGCAGAAAGACTGTTACAGAAAGCAGAGTTTTTAGACAATGTTACAGAAGAATCTTACAGAGAGCAGAGTTTGTAGACCGAGGTGCAGGAGGACTTAAAGAGAGCAGAGGTTGGAGAATGGGGTTCAGAAGGCCTGTTATGGAGAGCAGAGTTTGGAGAAGGGCTCCAGAAGGACTGTTACTGATGGCAGAGTTTGGAGACTTGGTTGCAGAAGGATTTTCCAGAGAGCAGATGTTGGAGACTGAGGTGCAGATGGACTGTTACAGAGAGTAGAGTTTGGAGACTGAGTTTCAGAAGGATTGTTGCATAGAACAGAGGTTGGAGACTGGGGTACAGAATGATCGTTGCAGTCAGCAGAGTTTCCAGACTGAGATGCAGAAGGACTCTTACACAGAGCAGAGGTTGAAGACTGAGGTGAAGTAGGACACTTACAGAGAGCAGATGTGGAAGACAGGAGGGCAGGACTGATACAGAGCAGAAGTTGGAGACTGAGATACAGAAGGACTGTTAGAGAGAGCAGAGGTTGGAGACTCGGGTGCAGAAGCATAATTGCAGAGAGCAGAGTTTTCAGACTGAGGTACAGAAGAACTGTTGCAGAGAACAGATATTGGAGATTGGGGTGCACAAGGACTGTTTCAGCGAGAAGAGATTGGAGACTGGGGTGCTGAGGGATGGTTCCAGAGAGCAGAGGTTTTAAAGCGGGTGCAGAAGGACTGTTACAGAGAGTATAGATTGGAGACTGGGGTGCAGAAGGACTGTTGCAGAGATCAGAGAATGGAGAGTGGGTTGGAGAAGGATTGTTGCAGAGAGCATATTTTGGAAACTGGGGTGCAGAAGGAATGTTGCACAGAGCAGTATTTGGAGACTGGGGTGAATATGGACTATTGCAGACAGCAGAGGTTGCATACTGAAGTGCAGAAGGACTGATACAGACAGCAGAGTTTCAAGAATGTGGTGCAGAAGGACTGATATAGAAAGCAGAGGTTGAAGAATGTGGTGCAGATGGACCCTTAAAGAGAACAGAGGTTGGAGACTGCGATACAGAAGGACTGTTACAGAGAGCAGAGGTTTTAGACTGGGGTGCAGAATAACTGTTGTATAGATCAAAGTTTGGAGACTTCGGTGCAGAAGGACCATTGAAGAAAGCAGAGGTTGAAGACTGGGTTTCAGAAGGATCTTACAGAGAGCAGAGTTTGGACACAGAGGTGCAGAACGACTATTGCAAAGAGAACATGTAGGAGATTGGGGCGCAGAAGGACTTTTACAGAGAACAGAGGTTGGAGTTTGAGGTGCAGAAGGACTCTTACAGAGAGCAGGGGTCGGAGACTGGGGTGCAGAATGACTAATACATAATGCAGAGTTTGTAGACTCGGGTGTGTAAGGACCGTTACAGAGAGCAGAGGTTGGAGATTGCAGTACAGAAGGACTGTTACAGAGAGCAGAGGTTAGAGACAGATGTGCAAAATTATCTTACAGAGAGCATAGGTTGTAGACTGGGGTGTAGAAGGATTGTTGAAGAGCAGATCATGGAGACAAGGGTGTAGAAGGACTGTTACAGAGAGCAGAGGTTGTAGACTGGGGTGCAGAAGCATCATACAGAGAGCAGAGTTTGGAGACTGAGGTGCAGAAGGACTGTTGCAGAGAGCAGAGATTGGAGACTGGGGTGCAGAAGGACTGATACGGAGGGCAGAGTTTGGAGACTGGTGTGCAGAAACATCTTACAGTGAGCGAAGTATGGAGACTGAGGTACAGAAAGACTGTGGCAAAGAGCAGAGGTAGGAGACTAGGGTGCAAAATGACTGTTAAAGAGAGCAGAGATTGGTGACTTGGGTGCAGAAGGCCTGTTACAGAGAGAAGAGGTTGGAGACTGGAGTGCAGAAGGCCTTTGACAGAGAGCATAGATTGGAGACTGGGGTGCAGGACAGTTGCAGAGAAGAAAAGTTGGAGACTAAGGTGCATAAGGACCGTTGCTGAGAGAAGAGGTTGGACTGATGTGCAGAAGGACTTTTACAGAGAGCACAGGTAGAAGACTGGGGTGCAAAATGAATGTTTCAAGAACAGAGGTTGGAGATTGGGGTGCAGGAGGACTGTTACAGCAAGCAGAGTTTAGAGACTGAGGTGCACAAAGACTGTTAAAGAGAGTAGAGGTTGGAGAGTGTGTTCAGAAGGATTTATTGAGAAAGCAGATGTTGGAGACTGGGGTTCAGAAGGACGGATAAAGAGAGCAGAGTTTGGAGACTCAAGTTAAAAAGGACTGCTACAGAGTGCAGAGGTTGGAGAATGGGGTGCAGAAGGAGTGTTGCAGAGAACAGAGGTTGGAGACTGGGTGCAGAAGCACCTTTGCAGAGAGCAGAGGTTGAAGACTGAAGTGCAGAATTATTGTTACAGAAAGCAGAGTTCTGAGACTGGGGTGCAGAAAGACTGTTTCAGTGAGCATAGTTTGCAGACTGGTTTTCAGAAGGGTCTCACAGAAAGAAGAGGTTGGAGACTGATGTACAGAAGGACTGTTACAGCGAGCAGAGTTAGAAGACTGGGGTGCAGAAGAATTGTGGCAGAGAGCAGAGTTTTCAGACTGAGGTACAGAAAAACTGTTGCAGAGAGCAGATATTGGAAACTTTGTGAAAAAAGACTGTTGCAGCGAGCACAGGTTGGAGACAGGGTGCAGAAGGATCGTTGCAGAGAGCAGAGGTTGGATACTGGGGTGCAGAAGGACTGACAAAGACAGAAGAGGTTGGAGACTGGGGTGCAGAAGGCCTGTTACAGAGAGCAGAGTTTGGAGACTAGGGTGCAGAAGTACTGTTACAGAGACCAGAGTTTGGAGACTGGGTTGCAGAAGGTTCTTACAGAGATCAGAGTTTGGAGAATGAGGTGCAGATGCACTGGTGCAGAGAGTAGAGTTTGGAGACCTAGCTGCAGAAGGACCGTTGCAGACAGCAGAGCTTGGAGACTCAGGTGCAGAATGATTGATAAAGAGAGCAGAGGTTGGAGACTGGGGTGCAGAAGGACTGTTGCAGAGAGCAGAGGTTTTAGACTGGACTGTAGAAGGACTGTTGCAGAGAGTAGAGGTTGCAGATTGGGGTGAAGAAGGACTGTAGCAGAGAGCACATGTTGGAGACTAAGGTGCAGAAGGACAGATACACAGAACAAAGGTTGGAGACTCGGGTGCAGAAGGACTAAGACAGAAAGCAGAGCTTGGAGACTCATGTGCAGAAGGACCCTTACAAAGAGCAGTGGTTGGAGACTGCAGTACAGAAGGACTGTTAAAAAGAGCAAAGGTTGGAGAATGGGGTGGAGAAGAACTGTTGCAGAGAGCAGATGTTGAAGACAGGTGTGCAAAAAAACTGTTGCAGAGAGCAGAGGATGGAGACTCGGGTTCAAGAGGTTGCAGACTGAGTTGCAGACTGAGTTGCAGAAAGACTGATACAAAGGGCATAGTTTGGAGACTGTGGTTCAAAACTACTGACACAGAAAGCAGAGTTTTGATACTGGAGTACATATGGACACTTACAGATAAAAGAATTTGGAGGCTGTGGTACAGAAGGACTGTTACAGAGAGCATGGGTTCGAGACTGGGGTGAAGAAGGATCATTGGGGTGAGCACAGTATGCAGACTGGGTTGTTAAAAGACTGTTGCAGAGAGCAGAGGTTGGAGACTGGCGTGTAGAAGGACTGTTGCAGAGAGCAGACTTTGGAGACTGGGGTGCAGAAGGACTGTTGCATAAAGCAGAGTTTGGAGACTGCATTACAGAAGGACTGTTACAGAGAGCAGAGGTTGGAGACAGGTGTGAAGAATTATCTTACAGAGAGCATAATTTGGAGACTTGGGTGCAGAAGGACTGTTGCATAGCAGATTATGGAGACTAAGGTGTAGATGGACTGTTTCCGAGAGCAGAGGTTGTAGACTGGGGTGCAGAAGCATCATACAAAGAGCAGAGTTTGGAGACTGAGGTGATGAAGCACTGTTGCAGAGAGCAGAGATTGGAGACTGGGGTGCAGAAAGACTGATACAGAGGGCAGAGTTTGGAGACTGGGGTGCAGAAGCAACATACAGCGAGCAACTTATGGAAACTTGGTGCAGAAAGTCTGTTGCAGAGAGCAGAGTTTGGAGACTGGGGTGCAAAAGGACTGTTACAGAGAGCAGAGTTTGGAGACTTGGGTGCAGAAGGCCTGTTACAGAGAGCAGAGGTTGTAGACTGCAGAACAGAAGGACTGTTACAGAGAGCAGATGTTGCAGACTGTGGTGCAGAAGGACTGCGGCAGAGAACAGAACTTGGAGACTGGGGTGCATAAGGACCATTGCTGAGAGAAGAGGTTGGAGACTGATGTGCAGAAGGATTGTTACAGAGAGCATAGGTTGGAGACTGAGGTGCAGAAGGACTTTTAGAGAGAGTAGAGTTTAAAGACATGGGTGCAGAAGGACTGTTACAGAGAGCAGAGGTTGGAGACTGGGGTACAGAAGGAATGTTGCAGAGTGCAGAGTTTTAAACTGGCATGCAGAAGGACTGTTGCATAGCAGATTATGGAGACTAAGGTGTAGATGGACTGTTTCCGAGAGCAGAGGTTGTAGACTGGGGTGCAGAAGCATCATACAAAGAGCAGAGTTTGGAGACTGAGGTGATGAAGCACTGTTGCGGAGAGCAGAGATTGGAGACTGGGGTGCAGAAGGACTAATACAGAGGGCAGAGTTTGGAGACTGGGGTGCAGAAGCAACATACAGCGAGCGATTTACGGAAACTTGGTGGAGGAAGACTGTTGCAGAGAGCAGAGATTGGAGATTGGGGTGCAGAAGGCCTGCTACAGAGAGCAGAGGTTGGAGACTGCAGAACAGAAGGACTGTAACAGAGAGCAGATGTTGCAGACTGTGGTGCAAAATGACTGTTGCAGAGAACAGAACTTAAAGACTGGGGTGCATAAGGACCATTGCTGAGAGAAGAGGTTGGAGACTGATGTGCAGAAGGATTGTTACAGAGAGCATAGGTTGGAGACTGAGGTGCAGAAGGACTTTTACAGAGAGTAGAGTTTAGAGACATGGGTGCAGAAGGACTGATACAGAGAGCAGAGTTTGGAGACTGGGGTACAGAAGGAATGTTGCAGAGTGCAGAGTATTAAACTGGCGTGCAGGAGGACTGTTGCAGAGAGCAGAGTTTGGAGACGGGGTGCAGAAGGACTGTTACAGAGAGCAGAGGTTGAAGCCTGTGGTGCAGAAGGACTGATACAGAAAGCAGAGTTTGGAGACGGGGATGAAGAAGGACCGTTACAGAGATCAGAGGTTGGATACAGGTGTGCAGAAGGATCTTACAAGGAGCAGAGGTTTGAGAATGGGGTGTAGAAGCAGTGTTGCAGAGAGCAGAGATGGAGACTGGGGTGCAGATGGACTGTTGTAGAGAGCAGAGGTTAAAGACTGTGGTGCAGAAGGACTGTTACAGAGAGCAGATTTTAGACACTGGGGTGAAGAAGAATCGTTTCAGAGAGCAGAGATTGAAGACTCGTGTGCAGAAGGACTGTTACAAAGAGCAGAGGTTGGAGACTGGGGTGCAGAAGGACTGTTGCAGAGAGCAGAGGTTGGAGATTTTTGTGCAGAAGGACTGTTCCAGAGAGGAGATGTTAGAGACTGGGGTGCAGAAAACCTGTTACAGAGAGCTGAGTTTGGAGAAGGGGTGCAGAAGGACTGTTATAGAGAGCAGATTTTGGAGATTGGTTTGCAAAAGTATCTTCCAGGGAGTAGAGGTTGGATACTGAGATGCATAAGGACTGTTACAGAGAGTAGATGTTGGATACTGAGGTGCAGATTGACAATTGCAGAAAGAAGAGTTTGAAGACTGAGGTGCAGAAGGACTGTTACAGAGCGCAGAGGTTGGAGACTGAGGTGCAGAAGGACTGATACAGAAAGCAGGGTTTAGAGACTGGGGTGCAGAAGGACCATTACAGAGAGCAGAGGTTGGGGACTGCGGTGCAGAAGAACTGTTACAGAGAGCAGAGGTTGGAGATTGGGGTGCAGAAAGACTGTTGTAGAGAGCAGACTTAGGAGACTGGGGTGCAGAAGGATTGTTGCAGGGAGCAGAGGTTGAAGACTGAGGTTCAGAAAGACTGTTATAGAGAGCAGAGGTTGGAGACTGGGGTGCAGAAGGATTGTTGCAGAGAACAGAGGTTTGCGACTGAGGTGCACAAGGTCCGTTGAAGATAGCAGAGGTTGGAGACTGGGGTGCAGAAGGATCTTACAGAGAGCAGAGGTTGGAGACTGAAGTGCAGAAAGACTGTTGTAGAGAGCAGACGTAGGAGACTGGGGTGCAGAAGGATTGTTGCAGAGAGCTGAGATTGGAGACTGGGGTGCAAAAAGACTTTCACAAAGAGCAGAGATTGGAGACTGGGGAGTGGAAGAACTGTTACTGAGAGTAGAGTTAGGACACTGGGGTAAAGAAGCATATTACAGCGAGAAGAGGTTGGAGAGTGGGGTGAAGAAGGACCTTTACAGAGAGCAGAATTTGGAGACTGGGGTTCAGAAGGATTGTTACAGAGAACAGAGTTTGGATACTGAGGTGCAGAAGGACTGTTGCATAGAGCAGAAGTTGGAGATTTGGGTGCAGAAGGACCTTTGCAGAAAGAAGAAGTTGGAGACTGAGGTGAAGAAGGACTGTTACAGAGAGCAGAGGATTGAGATAGAGGTGCAGAAGGAATGATACCGAAAGGAGAGTTTGGAGACTGGGGTACAGGAGGACCATTACAGAGAGAAGCGGTTGGAGTCTGCAGTACAGAAGGACTGTTACAGAGAGGAGAGGATGGAGACTGGGGTGCAGAAAAACTGTTGCAGGGATTAGATGATGACGACTGGGGTTCAGTAGGACTGTAGCAGAGAGCAGACGTTGGAGACTGTTGTGCAGAATGACTGATACAGAAAGCAGTGTTTGGAGACTGGGGTGCAGAAAAACCGTTACAGGGAGCAGAGTTTGGAGACTGCGGTACAGAAGGACTGTTACAGAGAGCAGAGTTTGGAGACTTGGGTGCAGAAGGACTGATACAGAGAGCAGAGGTTGGAGACTGGGGTACAGAAGGAATTTTGCAGAGTGCAGAGTTTTAAACTGGCGTGCAGAAAGACTGTTGCAGAGAGAAGAGTTTGGAGATGGGGTGCAGAATGACTGTTACAGAGAGCAGAGTTTGGAGACTGAGGTGCAGAAGGACTGATACAGAAAGCAGGGTTTAGAGACTGGGGTGCAGAAGGACCATTACAGAGAGCAGAGGTTGGGGACTACGGTGCAGAAGAACTGTTACAGAGAGCAGAAGTTGGAGATTGAGGTGCAGAAGGACTGTTGTAGAGAGCAGACGTAGAAGACTGGGGTGCAGAAGGATTGTTGCAGAGAGCAGAGGTTGGAGACTGAGGTGCAGAAGGACTGTTACAGAGAACAGAGACTGTTGTGCAGAAGGGCTGATACAGAAAGCAGTGTTTGGAGACTGGGGTGCAGAAAAACCGTTACAGGGAGCAGAGTTTGGAGACTGCGGTACAGAAGGACTGTTACAGAGAGCAGAGTTCGGAGACGGGGTTGAAGAAGGATCTTACAGAGAGCAGAAGTTGGAGACTCGGGTGCAGAAGGACTGTTGCAGAGAGCAGACATTGGGGACTGGGGTGCAGAAGAATGTTTCCAGAGATTATAGGTTGGGAACTGGGGTGTAGAAGGACTGTTGCATAGAGCAAAGGGTGGAGACTGAGGTGCAGAAGGGCTTCTACAGGGAGCAGAGTTTGGAGACTGGGATGCAGAAAGACTGTTGCAGGAAGCAGAGGTTGGAGACTGGTTTGGAGAAGGAATGTTACAGAGAGCAGAGTTTGTAAACTGGGGTGCGGAAAGTCCGTTGCAGAGAGCAGAGTTTGGAGACTGCAGTACAGAAGGACTGTTACACAGAGGAAATGTTGGAGACTGTGGTGCAGAAGGACTGTTGCAGAGAACAGAGGTTGAAGACTGTGGTGCAGAAGGACTGATACAGAAAGCAGATTTTGGAGACTGGGGTGCAGAAGGACCATTACAGTGAGCAGAGGTTAGAGACTGTGGTACAGAAGAACTGTTGTAGAGAACAAGGTTGGAAACTTGGGTGCATAGGGAGCATTTCAGAGGGCAGACATTGGAGACTGAGGTGCAGAAGGAATGTTACAGAGAGCAGAGTGTGGAAACTGGGGTGCAGAAGAATCTTAAAGAGAGGAATGTTTGGAGACTTGGGTGAAGAACGATTGTTGCAGAGAGCAGACGTTGGAGACTGGGGTGGAAAAGAATCATTGCAGAGAGTAGATTATGGAAACTGAGGTGCAAAAAAACTGATACAGAGAGCAGTGTTTGGAGACTGGGTTGCAGAAGGACTAATACTGAGAGCTGAGTTTGGTGACTGGGGACTAGAACAATCTTACACAGAGAAAATTTTTGAGACTGGGGTGCAGAAGGATTGTTGCAGAGAGCAGATTTTGGAGACTGCGGTGCAGAAGGATCGTTGAAGAGAGTATATTATGGAGACTTGTGTATAGAAGGACTGTTTTAGAGAGCAGAGTTTGGAGACTGGGGTGAAGAAACTGTTGCAGAGAGCAGTTGTTGAAGACTGAGGTGTAGAAAAACTGTTACAGAGATCAGTGTTTAGAGACTAAGGTGCAGAGAGGAGAGGTTTGAGACTGCATGCAGAAGGACTGTGCAGAGTGCAGTGTTTGAAGACTGGGGTGCAGAAAGACTGTTACAGAGAATAGAGGTTAGAGACTGCTGTACAGAAGAACTGTTAAAGAGAGCAGAGTTTTGAGACAGGTGTGCAGAAGGATCTTACAGAGAGCCGAGGTTGGAGACTGGGGTGCAATAGGACTGATGCAGAGAGTAGAATTTGGAGAATGGGGTGCAGAAGGACTGTTACAGAGAGTAGATGTTGAAGACTGAGGTGCAGAAATACCTTTGCAAAGAGAAGAGTTTGGAGACTGAGGTGCAGAAAGACTGTTGCAGAGTGCAGAGGTTGGAGACTTGGGTGTAGGACTGTTGCAGAGAGCAGAGGTTGAAGTTTGGGGATCCGAAAGACTGTTGCAGCTAGCAGACGTTAGAGACTGAAATGCAGAAGGACATTTACAGAGCACAGGTTGGAGATTGAGTGCAGAAGGACTGATAGAGGAAGCAGAGGTTGGAGAGTGGGGTGCAGAAGGACCGTTACAGAGAGAAGAGTTTGGAAACTGCAGTACAAAAGTACTGTTACAGAGAGCATAGGTTCAAGACTGGGGTGGAGAAGGACTGTTGTAGAGAGCAGAGGTTGGAGACTGGGTGCAGTAGGACAATTGCAGAGTGCAGAGGTTGCAGACTGTGGTGGAGAAGGACTGCTACAAAGCAGAGTTTGGAGACTGGGTTGCAGAAGGCCTGTTACAGACAGCAGCGTTTGGAGACTGGGGTGCAGAAGAAGTGTTGTAGAGAACTGAGGTTGAAGACTGGGGTACAGAAGGATTGTTGCAGAGACCAGAGTTTGGAGACTGGGGTGCAGAAGGACTGATACAGAAAGCAGAGTTCGGATACTGGGGTGCAGAATGCCTGTTACAGACAGCAGAGTTTGGAGACTGGGGTGCAGACAGATTGGTACAGAGAGCAGAGTTTGAATACTGGGTTGCAGAAAAATATTAAGGAGAGCAAATTTGGAGTCTGAGGGGCAGAAGCACTGTTACAGAGAGAAGATGTTTGAGATTGAGTTGCAGAAGGACCGTTGCAGAGAGCAGACATTGGAGACCAAGGTGCAGAAGGATTGTTACAGAGAGCAGAGGTTGAAGACTGGGGTGCAGAAGGACTGATACAGAAAGCAGAGGTTGGAGACTCGGGTGCCGAAGGACCCTTACAGAGAGCAGAGGTTGGAGACTGAGGTGCAGAAGGACTGTTGCAGAGAGCAGAGATTGCAGACTGAGTTGTAGAAGGACTGTTACAGCGGGCAGATTTTCGAGACTGTGTTGGAAAACGACTGATACAGAAAGCAGAGGTTGGATACTGGGGTGAATAAGGACCCTTACAGAGAGCAGAGGTTGGAGACTGGGGTGCAGAAGGATCGTTGCAGAGAGCAGAGTTGGGAAACTGGTGTTCAAAAGGCCTGTTACAGAGAGGAGAGGTTGGAGACTGAAATGCAGAAGGACTGTTATAGAGAGCAGTGTTTGGAGACTGGGTTGCTGAAGGATCCTACAGAGATCAGAGGTTGGAGACTGAGGTGCAGGTGGACTATTACAGAGAGCAGCAGTTTTAGACTGGGGTGGAGAAGGATCGTGAAGAGAGCAGAGGTTTCAGACTGAGTTGCAGAAGGACTATTACAGAGAGCAGAGGTTGGAGACTGAGGTGTAGAAAGACTGTTTCAAAGAGGACAGTTTGGAGACTAAGGTGCAGAAGGACTGTTACAGGAAGCTGAGTTTAGAAATTGGGGTGCAGAAGGACCGTTACAGAGCACAGAGGTTGGAGACTGTGGTATAGGATTGTTACCGAGAGCAGAAGTTGAAGACTGGGGTGCAGAAAGACTCTTACATAGAACAGAGGATGGAGTCTGAGGTGCAGAAGGATAGATACAGAGAACAGAGGTTGGAGACTGGGGTTCAGACAGACTGTTACAGAAAGCAGAGGTTGGAGACTGGGATTTAGAAGGACCATTACAAAGAGCAGAGTTTGGAGACTGTGGTACAGAACGACTGTTACAGAGAGAAGATTTGGAGTTTTGGGAGAAGAGGAATGTTGCTGAGGACAGAGGTGGTAGACTGTGGTGGAGAAGGCATGTTACAGAGAGCAGAGTTTTGAAACTGGAGTGCAGAAGGATCTTACAGAGAGCAGAGGTTGGAGACTGTGGTGCAGAAGGACTGTTACAGAGTGCAGACGTTGGAGACTGGGGTCCAGGAGAATCCTTGCAGAGAGCTGAGTTTGGAGACTGGGGTTCAGAAGGACTGTTGTAGAGAGCAGATGTTGGAGAGGGGGTGCAGAAAGACTTTTGCTGAGAGCAGATTTTAGAAACTGGGGTGCAGAAGGACTGTTACACAGAGCAGAGGTTGGATAGTGAGGTGGAGTAGGACTGTGACAGAGATCAGAAGTTGAATACGGGGGGCAGAAGTACCCTTACACAGAGCAGAGGTTGGAGACTGGGGTTCAGATGGATTTAACAGAGAGAAGAGTTTGGAGACTGGGGTTCTAAAGGACTGTTACAGAGTGCAAAGTTAAAAGATTGGGTTGCAGAAGTATCTTACTGAGAGCAGAGTTGAGAGACTGAGGTGCAGAAGGACAGTTACAGAGAGCAAAGGTAGGAGACTGGGGTGAAGAAGTGTTGTTGCAGAGAGCAGAGATTTTAGTCTGAGGTGCAGAAGAAGTGCTGCAGAGAGCAGATGTTGGAGACTGGGGTGCAGAAGGACTGTTGCAGAAAGCAGATATTGGTAACTAGGGTGCAGAAGGACTGTTGAAGAAAGAAGAGGTTAGAGACTGGGGTGCAGAAAGACTGTTTCGGAGAGCACATGTTGGAGACTGAGGTGCAGAAGAATTGTTACAGAGAGCAGAGTTGTAAGAATAGGGTGTAGAAGGATCTTACAGAGAGCAGAGGTTGGAGACAGGGGTGCAGAAGTACTGTTGCAGAGAGCAGAGGTTGGAGACTGAGGTGCAGAAGGACTGTTATAGAGAAGAGGTTGGAGATGGGGAGAAGAAGGACTGTTACTGAGAACAGAGGTTGAAGACTCATGTGCAGCGCTTGAGCTGGGATAGTAGGAACTGCACTTAGTCTACTAATCCGTTCTGACCTAGGTCAACCTGGAGCTCTATTGGGTGACGACCAAATTTACAATGTTATTGTTACTGCTCATGCATTCATTATAATTTTCTTTATAGTTATACCAATTATAATTGGTGGGTTTGGAAACTGACTAGTACCCCTAATAATTGGAGCTCCTGATATAGCATTTCCACGAATAAATAATATAAGCTTCTGACTGCTTCCCCCTTCTTTTCTTCTCTTACTCGCTTCTTCTATGGTTTAAGCAGGAGCAGGAACTGGCTGAACCATTTATCCTCCATTAGCTGGAAATCTTGCCCATGCAGGAGCTTCAGTAGACCTAACCATCTTCTCCCTTCACTTAGCAGGAGTCTCATCCATCCTAGGAGCAATTAACTTTATTACAACAATTGTTAACATAAAACCACCTGCTATATCTCAATATCAAACTCCTTTATTTGTATGATCCGTGTTAATTACAGCAGTACTTCTACTCTTGTCCCTTCTGGTTCTTGCGGCAAGAATCACTATACTACTCACAGATTGTAATCTTAATACCACATTTTTTGACCCTGCTGGAGGTGGGGATCCTATCCTCTATCAACATCTATTTTGATTTTTTGGACACCCTGAAGTTTATATTCTTATCCTTCCAGGATTTGGTATAATTTCTCATATCGTAACATATTACTCAGGAAAAAAAGAACCATTCGGTTATATAGGAATAGTATGAGCTATAATATCTATTGGTTTCCTTGGATTTATTGTATGAGCCCATCATATATTTACCGTTGGAATAGATGTAGATACTCGAGCTTATTTTACATCCGCAACTATAATTATTGCTATTCCTACAGGAGTAAAAGTTTTTAGCTGATTAGCGACCCTGCATGGAGGAAATATTAAATGATCACCTGCAATACTATGAGCACTCGGCTTTATTTTCTTATTCACTGTAGGAGGCCTAACAGGTATTGTCTTAGCCAACTCTTCATTAGATATTGTCCTACACGATACATATTATGTAGTAGCCCATTTTCACTATGTGTTATCAATGGGAGCTGTATTTGCCATTATGGGAGGATTCGTTCACTGATTCCCTCTTTTTTCTGGTTACACACTAAATGATATATGAGCTAAAATTCATTTTACTGTAATAGTTGTTGGAGTAAATTTAACTTTCTTTCCTCAACATTTCTTAGGACTATCAGGTATACCACGTCGATACTCTGATTACCCAGATGCTTACACAGCATGAAATAATGTATCCTCAATAGGTTCCTTTATTTCTCTCACAGCTGTTATAATTATAATTTTTACAATTTGAGAAGCATTTGCATCAAAACAAGAAGTCCTCACCGTAGAACTGACACCAACTAATCTAGAATGACTGCATGGGTGCCCTCCACCCTATCACACATTTGAAGAACCTACTTACATTAAGGCTTAAATCAAGAAAGGAAAGAATCGAACTTTCTAAGACTAGTTTCAAGCCAGCCTCATAACCATTATGACTTTCTTCATGAGATATTAGTAAAATAATTACATAACTTTGTCAAAGTTAACTTATAGGTTAAATCCCTATATATCTCTATGGCTTACCCGCTCGAATTAGGATTTCAAGACGCCACATCTCCCATTATAGAAGAACTTTTACACTTTCATGACCATACCCTTATAATTGTTTTCTTAATTAGCTCCTTAGTCCTCTATATCATCTCATTAATACTAACTACAAAATTAACTCATACAAGCACTATAGATGCTCAAGAAGTAGAGACTATCTGAACCATCCTTCCTGCTATTATCCTTATTCTGATTGCTCTCCCCTCTCTACGTATTCTATACATAATAGACGAAATTAACGACCCATCCTTAACAGTAAAGACAATAGGCCATCAATGATATTGAAGCTATGAATACACTGACTACGAAGACCTTAACTTTGACTCTTACATAATTCCAACTTCAGACTTAGCCCCCGGAGATCTACGACTTCTGGAAGTCGACAATCGAGTTGTTCTTCCAATGGAGTTACCTGTACGAATATTAATCTTATCTGAAGATGTACTTCACTCTTGAGCAGTCCCATCCCTTGGATTAAAAACAGATGCCATCCCAGGCCGACTTAATCAAGCTACGCTAACATCAACACGACCAGGACTTTATTATGGGCAATGCTCTGAAATTTGCGGATCAAATCATAGCTTCATACCTATTGTTCTTGAATTAGTTCCACTAAAACACTTTGAGAACTGATCCTCATCAATACTATAAATTCATTATGAAGCTAAATAGCATCAACCTTTTAAGTTGAAGATTAGGAGTTGAACCTCCTCATAATGAAATGCCCCAACTAGACACATCCACATGATTTATTACAATTCTATCAATGATTCTAGCCCTTTTCTTTATATTTCAACTTAAAATCTCAAATCACTCTTATCCGTCTAATCCCTCTCTTAAAAATACTAAACTAATTGAACATAAAACTCCTTGAGAAGAAAAATGAACGAAAATCTATTTGCCTCTTTCATTACCCCTACACTTATAGGTCTTCCTATTGTCCTTCTTATTATTATATTCCCCAATTTACTCTTTCCTTCACCTACTCGACTAGTAAACAACCGTCTAGTATCACTCCAACAATGACTAATTCAACTTGTACTAAAACAAATAATGGCAATGCTCAACCCGAAAGGACGTACCTGATCCTTAATACTAATTTCATTAATTATATTTATTGGCTCAACTAATCTTCTAGGCCTTCTACCTCATTCTTTCACACCAACAACCCAATTATCAATAAACTTAGGAATGGCTATCCCTCTGTGAGCAGGAGCTGTAATCACCGGATTTCGTCATAAGACTAAAGCATCTTTAGCCCACTTTCTCCCACAAGGAACCCCAATTCCTCTTATCCCTATACTTATCATTATTGAGACAATTAGCCTTTTTATTCAACCTATAGCATTAGCTGTACGATTAACAGCTAATATTACAGCTGGTCATCTTCTTATACATTTAATTGGAGGAGCAACTCTTGTATTAACATCTATTAGCCCTCCTACAGCTATTCTTACTTTTATTATTCTTGTCCTATTAACAATACTCGAATTTGCAGTTGCATTAATTCAAGCTTATGTTTTTACCCTCTTAGTAAGTCTTTATTTACACGATAATACTTAATGACCCACCAAACCCACGCCTATCATATAGTTAATCCTAGTCCCTGACCATTAACAGGGGCCCTCTCTGCCTTACTCCTAACGTCTGGCCAAGTAATATGATTTCACTTCAACTCCTCCTTTCTCCTCACACTAGGCCTAACAGCTAATACCCTAACAATATACCAATGATGACGAGACGTCGTGCGAGAAGGTACATTTCAAGGTCACCACACATCAATTGTCCAAAAAGGTTTACGATACGGCATAGTACTATTTATCATTTCAGAAGTATTCTTCTTTGCCGGATTTTTCTGAGCATTCTACCATTCTAGCTTAGCCCCAACCCCAGAATTAGGCAGTTGCTGACCTCCAGTAGGAATCAACCCACTTAACCCCTTAGAAGTTCCACTATTAAATACCTCTGTTCTTTTAGCTTCGGGAGTTTCAATTACTTGAGCTCACCACAGCCTAATAGAAGGAGACCGAAAACACATAGTCCAAGCACTATCAATTACAATTGCTCTAGGACTTTACTTTACTCTTCTCCAAGCCTCTGAATATTTAGAGACTTTTTTTACAATCTCAGATGGAGTATATGGCTCAACATTTTTCATAGCCACAGGCTTCCACGGCCTTCACGTTATTATTGGATCAACCTTTCTCCTAGTATGTCTCATTCGTCAACTAAATTTTCACTTTACATCAAGCCATCATTTCAGATTTGAAGCAGCCGCATGATACTGACACTTTGTAGACGTAGTATGACTCTTCCTATATGTACCTATTTATTGATGAGGTTCATATTCTCTTAGTATTAATTAGTACAATTGACTTCCAATCAATTAGTTCTGGAACTAACCCAGAAGAGAATAATAAACCTTATAGTACCCCTCTTTATAAATTCTTTCATTGCTCTACTATTAATTTCTGTAGCATTTTGACTACCCCAGCTAAACGTATATGCTGAAAAAGCAAGTCCTTACGAATGCGGCTTTGACCCTATAGGATCTGCTCGCCTACCATTCTCAATAAAATTTTTTCTTGTTGCAATTACATTTCTTCTATTTGATCTAGAGATTGCTCTTCTTCTCCCCCTCCTCTGAGCCTCCCAAACAAACAGTCTTAATCTTATATTAACTATAGCCTTACTTTTAGTCTTAATTCTTACTCTCGGACTAGCCTATGAATGAGTCCAAAAGGGTCTAGAATTAATTGAATATAATAATTAGTTTAAAAATAAAACAAGTGATTTCGACTCACTAAATTATGGGTTACCATAATTATCAAAATGCCTATTATTGTTCTCAATACTATTTTAGCTTACTCTACATCCCTATTAGGAATATTTATCTACCGACCCCACCTAATATTATCACTTCTATGCCTAGAAGGAATGATATTATCAATATTTGTCTTATGCTCACTCTTAATTATTAATTTCCATTTCTCTTTATCATTTATGATTCCCATTATTTTACTAGTATTTGCTGCATGTGAAGCAGCTGTAGGTCTAGCCCTTCTCGTAATAGTATCAAATACATACGGTCTAGACTATGTCCAAAACCTAAATATTCTTCAATGCTAAAAATTGTTATTCTCACAATCCTACTTGCCCCCCTTGTATGATTCTCAAAACCCTCCATAATCTGAATCAACCCCTCAATTCACAGTCTGTTAATTAGCCTAACTGTTCTTTTCACATTAAATTGTCCTACAAATACAGATCTAATTTTTTCACTAGCTTTCTTTACCGATCCTTTATCCTCCCCCCTATTAATTCTTACAGCATGACTCTTACCCCTTATAATTATAGCAAGTCAGAGCCATCTAACCCATGAACCATTAATTCGAAAAAAAACTGTACATTCTTATACTAATCTCACTACAATCCTTTTTAATTATAACCTTCTCTGCTACTGAATTAATTATATTTTATATTCTATTTGAGGCTACCTTAATCCCCACACTAATCATTATCACTCGATGAGGGAACCAAACTGAACGATTAAATGCAGGATTATATTTTCTATTTTATACCCTGGTAGGTTCATTACCCTTACTAGTAGCATTAATCTATATTCAAAAATCTGCAGGATCCTTAAACTTTATCATTTCATTGTACCAGTCACCTAACCTCCCCATATCCTGAAAAAATGACATTTTATGATTAGCATGTATCATAGCTTTTATAGTTAAAATACCCTTATATGGCCTTCACCTTTGATTGCCAAAATCTCACGTTGAAGCCCCCATTGCTGGTTCCATAGTCCTAGCTGCTATTCTACTAAAACTTGGTGGATATGGTATAATCCGAATTTCAACTTTTCTACATCCTATTACGTGTAATATAGCATATCCCTTTATTATATTATCATTATGAGGTATAATTATAACAAGCTCAATTTGCTTATGACAAACAGACCTAAAGTCCCTCATTGCTTACTCTTCAGTAAGCCACATAGCACTAGTAATTGTAGCAATCATAATTCAAACCCCTTGAAGCTTTATAGGAGCTACAGCACTAATAATTGCCCATGGACTAACATCTTCCATATTATTCTGTCTAGCAAACACTAATTATGAACGAATCCACAGTCGAACTATAACTTTAGCTCGAGGCTTACAATCTATTCTCCCCCTAATAGCAACATGATGAGTTTTAGCTACCTTAATCAATTTAGCCCTCCCACCTTCTATTAATCTAATTGGTGAACTATTCATTATTATAGCATCATTCACTTGATCAAATATTACAATTATTTTAACCGGACTAAATATACTAATTACAGCCCTCTACTCACTATATATGCTAATCATAACACAACGAGGAAAATTTACATACCATACATTAAATATTAATCTTTCCTTCACGCGAGAAAACACACTCATATTTCTTCATCTTTTTACACTTATCATTTTATCAACAAACCCTACTATTATTCTGAGTCAATTATACTGTAAATATAGTTTAAGCAAAACTTTAGATTGTGAATCTAACAATAGAGAATCGTAATCTCTTATTTACCAAGAAAGCATGCGAGAACTGCTAATTCATGCTCCCCGTGTTTACATCCATGGCTTTCTTAACTTTTATACGATAGTAGTAATCCATTGGTCTTAGGAACCAAAAAATTGGTGCAACTCCAAATAAAAGTAATAAATACATTCTCTTCACTTATACTCACATCACTCGTAACCCTCTCATTTCCTATTTTTCTCACCATGACTGATCATTATAAACATATTAACTACCCAAACTACATAAAAATCTCTATTATTTGTGCATTATCATTCTGCATAGTACCAACACTAATATTTATCAACTCAAACTATAAACTTATTATCTCGAACTGACACTGAATAACTATCCAAACATTCACTCTCTCCATAAGCTTCAAGTTAGATTATTTTTCTATACTTTTTATACCTGTAGCATTATTTGTGACATGATCAATTATAGAATTTTCAATATGATATATACACTCAGACCCTTTCATTAACCGCTTCTTCAAATATCTACTCCTATTCCTTATCACTATAATAATTCTAGTTACATCCAACAATCTATTCCAACTATTTATTGGCTGAGAAGGAGTAGGCATCATATCCTTTTTATTAATTGGCTGATGATACGGTCGAACAGATGCTAATACAGCAGCCCTTCAAGCTATCCTATACAACCGAATTGGAGATATTGGATTTGTATTAGCCATAGCATGATTCTTACTCAACTCAAACTCATGAGAATTTCAACAACTTTTCATGACAGATGTATCCTTTTTTTTATTTTTTTATTTTTATTTTTATTTTTTTATTGGTTTATTTATTTTGTGTATTACTGAAGGTCTCCTACCATTTCCATATGTTTTCCCTTCTCTCTTCCTTTCTCTCCCCCCATTCGTCTTAGTTTACTGTTAGTCTTTTCCTCATGCTCTTCCTTCCTGTTCTATTCTTAGTGGCTCTCTTTATATCAAAGAAGACATTTGACATTTGATTTTTAGGGCTTGGCTAGCTTCACTTAGCATAATCTGCTCTAATGCCATCCATTTCCCTGCAAATTCTATGATTTTGTCGTTTCTTAGTGCTGCATAATACTCCATTGTGTATAGCTGCCACAATTTTTTTATCCACTCATCTATTGAAGGGCATCTAGGTTGGTTCCACAGTCTAGCTATTGTGAATTGTGCTGCTATAATCATTGATGTGGCCGTATCCGTATAGTGTGCTCTTTTAAGGTCCTCAGGGAATAGTCCAAGAAGGGCAATAGCTGGGTCAAATGGTGGATCCATTCCCAGCTTTCCCAGGAATCTCCATACTGCTTTCCAAATTGGCCTCACCATTTTGCAGTCCCACCAGCAGTGAACAAGTGTGCCCTTTTCCCCACATCCTCGCCAACACTTATTGTTGTTTGACTTCATAATGGCTGCCAATCTTACAGGAGTGAAATGGTATCTTAGGGTGGTTTTGATTTGCATTTCTCTGATTGCTAGAGATGTTGAGCATTTTCTCATGTGCTTGTGGATTGATTGTATGTCCTCCTCTGAGAAGTGTTTGTTCAGGTCCTTGGCCCATTTGTTGATTGGATTATTTGTTATCTTATTGTTTAATTTTTTGAGTTCTTTGTACATTCTGGATATTAGGGCTCTGTCTGAGGTGTGAGGGGTAAAAATTTGTTCCCAGGATGTAGGCTCTCTATTTACCTCTTTTACTGTTTCTCTTGCTGAGAAAAAACTTTTTAGTTTAAGTAGGTCCCATTTATTTATTCTTGTCATTAACTCTTGGGCTACGGGCGTTCTATTAAGGAATTTGGAGCCCGACCCCACAATATGTAGATCGTAGCCAACTTTTCCTTCTATCAGACGCAGTGTCTCTGTTTTTATATCTAGCTCCTTGATCCATTTTGAGTTAACTTTTGTGGCTGGCGAGAGAAAGGGATTCAATTTCATTTTGTTGCATATGGATTTCCAATTTTCCCAGCACCATTTGTTGAAGATGCTATCCTTCCTCCATTGCATGTTTTTAGCCCCTTTATCAAATATAAGATAGTTGTAACTTTGTGGATTAGTCTCTGTGTCCTCTATTCTGTACCATTGGTCCACCTGCCTGTTTTGGTACCAGTACCATGCTGTTTTTGTTACTATTGCTTTGTAGTACAGTTTGAGCTCTGGTATCGCTATACCTCCAGATTCACACTTCCTGCTTAGAATTGCTTTTGCTATTCTGGGTCTTTTGTTTTTCTATATGAATTTCATGATTGCTTTATCTATTTCTACAAGAAATGTCTTTGGGATTCTGATTGGCATCGCATTAAACCTGTAGAGAACTTTGGGTAATATCGCCATTTTGATGATGTTAGTTCTGCCTATCCATGAACAGGGTACATTTTTCCATCTTCTGAGATCTTCTTCTATCTCTCTCTTTAAGGTTCTGTAGTTTTCATTGTATAAATCTTTCACCTCTTTTGTTAGGTTGATTCCCAAGTATCTTATTTTCTTTGAGGATATTGTGAATGGAGTGATTTTCCTTATTTCCATTTCAGAGGTTTTGTTGCTGATATACAGGAATGTCTTTGATTTGTGCGTGTTGATTTTATATCCTGCCACTTTGCTGAATTCATTTATTAACTCTAGCAACTTCTTTGTAGATCCTTTTGGGTCTGTTAAGTAAATTATCATGTCATCTGCAAATAGCGATAATTTAATTTCTTCTTTTCCTATTTTTATGCCTTTAATTTCTTTTGTCTGTCTAAATGCTCTGGCTAGTACTTCGAGAACTAAATTCCTTGTTTCCCCTACTAGGTTTACTCTTGGCCGCCACAGGGAAATCTCCCCAATTCGGTCTTCATCCCTGATTACCCTCTGCTATAGAAGGTCCGACCCCTGTATCAGCTCTACTTCACTCCAGTACTATAGTAGTAGCAGGAGATTTTCTACCCGCTAATAGAACATAACAAAACTATCCAAACACTTACCCTCTGCTTAGGAGCTATCACTACTCTATTTACTGCCATCTGTGCTCTTACCCAAAATGACATTAAAAAGATTATTGCATTTTCCACTTCAAGCCAACTAGGATTAATAATAGTAACCATTGGAATTAATCAGCCTCACTTAGCCTTTCTCCACATTTGTACACATGCATTCTTTAAAGCCATATTATTTATATGCTCAGGATCAATTATTCACAACCTAAACGATGAACAAGACATTCGAAAAATAGGAGGACTATTCAAAGCCCTTCCATTTACCTCATCTTCACTCATTATTGGCAGTCTAGCACTTACAGCAACCCCATTCCTAACTGGATTCTACTCTAAAGACCTAATTATTGAATCCGCAAACACGTAGTATACCAACGCCTGAGCCCTAACTATTACTCTCCTCGCCACCTCCCTAACTGCTGTCTACAGCACACGAATTATTTTCTATGTCCTAATAGGACGACCTCGATTTTCTACACTAACCTCAATCAATGAAAATAATCCCCAGCTACTTAATTCAATTAAACGTCTTCTCATTGGAAGTATTATTGCAGGATTTATCCTTTCATATAATATCCCACCTATAAATATCCCAGTCCTAACCATACCCACTTACCTGAAACTTACTGCACTATTAGTAACCATTCTAGGATTCGTCATTGCTATAAAACTAAACTCAATAACTCTTTATCTAAAAACCAAGTTATACTCAAACACATCAAAATTTTCAACCTTACTAGGCTACTTTCCTACCATCATTCATTGATACAACCCTCATCCTAATCTTGTAATAAGCCAAAAATTTTCTGCACCCCAGTCTCCAACCTCTACCCCAGTCTCCAACCTCTGCTTTCTGCAACGGTACTGCTGGGGTGCAGAAAGACTTTCGCAGAGAGCAGAGGTTGAAAACTGGGGTGCAAAAGGATTGTTGTAGAGAGCAGAAATTTTAAACTGGGGTGAAGAGGGATCGTTGCAGAGAGCAAAGGTTGGAGACTGGGGTGCAGTAGAACTCCTACAGAGAGCAGAGTTTTTAGACAAGGTTGCACAAGGATCTAACAGAGAGCAGAGTTTTAGACTGATGTGCACAGGACTGTTACAGAGAGCAGAGGTTGGAGACTGGGGTGCAGAAAGATCGTTGTAGAGTACAGAGTTTTCAGACTGAGGTGCAGAAGGACTTTTGCATAGAGCACATGTTGGAGACTGGGGTGCAGAAGGACTGTTGCAAAGAGCAGAGTTGTAGAGAGCAAAATTTGGAGACTGGGGTGTAGAAGGATTGTTATAGAGAACAGAGGTTGGAGACTGGGTTGCAGAGGGACTGTTGCAGAGAGCAGAGACTGGACACTGGGGTGTAGAAGGACTGTTGCAGAGAGCACAGGTTGGAGATTGGGGTGCAGAAGGCCTATTACGGAGAGCAGAGTTTGGAGAAGGGGTTCAGAAGTACATTTACAGAGAGTAGTTTTTGGAGACTGAGGTGCAGAAGGACAGTTGCAGAGAGCAGACTTTTGATAATGTTTTACAGAGGCAGAGGTTGGAGATTTGGTGCAGAAGGACTGTTACAGAGAGCAGATGTTGAAGACTTGGGTGCAGAAGGACTGTTACAGAGAGCAGAGTTTGGAGACTGGGGTGCAGAAGACCTGTAAGAGAGAAGAGGTTGGAGACTTCTGTGCAGAAAGATTGTTACAGATTGCACAGTTTGAAGACTGGGGTGCAGAAGGACCGTTGCAGAGATCAGAGGTTTCAGACTGAGGCTTAGAAGGACTGATACAGAGAGCAGAGGTTGGAGTCTGAGGTGCAGAAGGACTTTTAGAGAACAGAGTTTGGCGAATGGGGTGCAGAAGTACCGTTTCAGAGAGCAGATGTTGGAGACTGGGATGCAAAAGGATTGTTACAGAGAGCAGAAGTTGGAGACTGGGGTGCTGAAGCATCATTACAGTGAGCAGAGGTTGGAGACTGAGGTGCAGAAGGTCTGTTACAGAGAGCAAAGGTTTTAAACTGGGGTGCAGAAGGATTGTTGCAGAGAGCAGAGTTTTCAGACAGAGGTGCGGAAGGAATGTAGCAGAGAGCAGGTGTTGGATTCTGGGGTGCAGAAGACTGTTACAGAGAGCAGAGTTTGAAGACAGGGGTGCATAAGAATCATTACAGGGAGCAAAGGTTGGAGAGTGGGGTGCAGAAGGACTTTTACAGAGAGCAGAGTTTGAAGTCTGGGGTGCGGAAGGTTTTTTACAGAGAGCAGAATTTGAAGACTGGCGTGCAGAAAAACTGTTACAGAGAGCAGAGCTTGTAGACTGGTGTGCAGAAGGACTGTTGCAGAGAGCAGTGTTTGGAGACTGTGGTGAAAAGGATTCTTGCAGAGATCGGAGGTTGAAGACTGAGGTGCAGAAGGATCGCTACAGAGAGCAGAGATTGGAGACTGGGGTGAAGCAGAACAGATACAGAGAGCACAGGTGAAAGACTGGAGTGCAGAAGAAATGTTGCAGAGAGCAGAGTTTAGAGACTGGGGTGCAGAAGGACTGTTGCAGGAAGCAGTGGTTGGAGACTGAGGTGCAGATGGTTCATTGCAAAAAGAAGAGGTTGGAGACTGGGGTGCATTAGGCCTGTTACAAAGAGCAGAGTTTGGAGACTGGGGTGCAGAAGACCTGTTACAGAGAGCATAGGTTGGAGACTGGTGTGCAGAAGAATTGTTAAAGATAGCAGAGTTTGGAGACTGAGGTGCAGAAGGATTGTTACAGAGAGCAGAGGTTGGAGACTGAAGTGCAGAAGGACTCTTACCGAGAGCAGAGTTTGGAGACTGGGGTGCAGAAGGATCATGCAGAGAGCAGAGGTTGGAGACTGAGGGGCAGAATGATCATTGCAGAGAGCAGAGGTTTCAGACTGTGTTGCAGAATGATCGTTACAGAGAGCAGAGGTTGGAGACTGAAGTGCAAAAGGACTCTTACAGAGAGCAGAGTTTGGAGACTGGGGTGCAGAAGGACTGTTTCTGAGAGCAGAGGTTAGAGACTGGGGTGCAGAAGAACTGATACAGAAAGCTGATGTTAGAGACTTGGGTGCAGAAGGACCGTTACAGAGAGCAGAGTTTTGAGACTGCGTTACAGAAGGACTATTACAGAGAGCAGAGGTTGGATACTGGGGGTGCAGAAGGACTGATGGAGAGACCAAATTTGGAGACTGGGATACAAACAAACCTTTTCAGAGAGCAGAGGTTGGAGACGCAGGTGCAAACGATTGTTACAAAGAGCAGAGTTAGAATAGTGGTGTGCAAAAGGACTGATCCAGAGAGCATATGTTGGAGAATGGGGTTCAGAAGGCCTGTTACAGATAGCAGCGGTTGGAGACTGAGGTGCTGAAGGATCATTTCAGAGGGCAGATATTGGAGACTGAGGTGCAAAAGGACTGTTACCGAGAGGAGCAGTTGGAGACTGGGGTTCAGAAGGATTCTTACAGAGAGCAGAGGATGGAGACTGGGGTGCAGAAAGAGTGTTACAGAGAGCAGAGGATAGAGACTGGTGTGCAGAAGGAGTGTTACAGAGAGCAGTGTTTGAAGATTGGTGTCCAGAAGAACTGTTAAAGAGAGCAGAGGTTGGAGACTGAGATGCAGAAGGATTGTTACAGAGAGCAGAGTTTTGATACTGATGTTCAGAAGGACTGTTACAGAGAGCAGAGCTCGGAGACTGGTGATTAGAAGGATCATTGCAGAGAACAGAGGTTTGAGACTGAGGTTAAGAAGGATCGTTGCAGAGAGTCGAGGTTGGAGACTGAGGTGCAGAAGGATCGCTACAGAGAGCAGAGGTTGAAGACTGAGGTGCAGATGGACATTTAAAGAGAGCACAGGTTGGAGACTGGGGTTAAAAAGAAATGTTGCAGAGAGGAGAGGTTGGAGACTGGGGTGCAGAAGGATTCTTACAGAGAGCAGAGAATGGAGACTGGGGTGCAGAATAACTTGTATAGAGCAGACGTTGGAGACTGCGGTGCAGAAAGTTCGTTGCAGATAGTAGAGGCTTGAGACTGGAGTGTAGAAGGACTTTTGCAGAGAGCAGAGGTTTGAGACTGGAGTGCAGAAGAACTTTTGCAGAGAGCAGAGGTTGGGATCTGAGGTGCAGATGGATTGTTACAGAGAGTAGAGGTAGGAGACTGGGTGCAGAAGAACTGATACAGAAAGGAGAGTGTGGAGACTGGGGTGCAGAACGACCGTTACACAAAGCAGAGTTTTGAGACTGCGGTACACAAAGACTGTTAGAGAGACCTGAGTTTGGAGACTGGGGTGCAGAAGGAGTAATGCAGAAAAGAGAGTTTTTAGACTGGGGTGCCTAAGGACAGTTACAGAGAGCACACATAGAGACTGGGGTGCAAAAGAAATGTTGCAGAGAGCAGAAGTTGGAGACTGGGGTGAAAAGGACCGTTGCTGAGAGCAGAAGACGAGACTGAAGTGTGAAGAACTGTTACAGAGAGCAGAGTTTGGAGACTGGGGTGCAGAAGAACTGATACAGAAAGCAGACGTTGGAGACTGGAATGAAATAGGACCGTTACAGAGAGCAGATTTTGAAGACTGCGGTACAGAAGGAATGTTACAGAGAGCAGATGTTGGAGACTTGGGTGCAGAAGGACTGATGCAGAGAACAGAGTTTGGAGACTGGGGTGCAGAAGAAACTTTGCAGAGAGCAGAGGTTGGAGTCTGAGGTGAAGAAGGATCATTGCAGAGAGAAGAGTATCGAGAATGGGTTGCAGAAGGCCTTTTATAGAGTGCAGAGGTTAGAGAGTGGGGTGCAGAAGGCCTGTTACAGAGAGCAGAGTTTGGAGACTGGGGTGCAGAATAACTGATACAGAAAGCAGACGTTGGAGACTGGAATGAAATAGGACCGTTACAGAGAGCAGATTTTGAAGACTGCGGTACAGAAGGAATGTTACAGAGAGCAGATGTTGGAGACTTGGGTGCAGAAGGACTGATGCAGAGAACAGAGTTTGGAGACTGGGGTGCAGAAGAAACTTTGCAGAGAGCAGAGGTTGGAGTCTGAGGTGAAGAAGGATCATTGCAGAGAGAAGAGTATCGAGACTGGGTTGCAGAAGGCCTTTTATAGAGTGCAGAGTTTAGAGAGTGGGGTGCAGAAGGCCTGTTACAGAGAGCAGAGTTTTGAGACTGGGGTGCAGAAGCACTGTTACAGATAGCACAGTTTCGAGACAGGGTTGCAGAAGAATCTTACAGAGAGCATTTTTGAGACTGAGTTTCAGAAGGACTGTTTCAGAGAGCAAAGGTTGCAAACTGGGGTCCAGTAGGACTGTTTCAGAGTGCAGAGTTTTCAGACTGATGTGCAGAAAGACTGTAGTAGAGAGCAGATACTGGATCCTGGGTTGCAGAAAGACTGTCACAGAGAACAGAGTTTGGAGACTGAGGTGCAGACGAATCGTTGCAGAGAGCACAGGTTGGGGACTGGGGTGCAGAAGGACTGTTACAGAGAGCAGAGGTTGAAGACTGGGGTGCAGAAGGTCTGTTACAGAGAGCAGAGTTTGGAGACTGGGGTTTAGAAGGACTGTTACATAGAGCAAAGTTTCAAGAATTGGTTTCAGAAGGATCTTACAGAGAACAGAGTTTGGAGACGGAGGTGCAGAAGGACTTTTGTAGAGCATAGAGGTTGGAGACTTAGGAGCAGTAGGACTGTTGTAGAGAGCAGAGGTTAGAGACTGAGGTCCGGAAGGATTGTTACAGAGATCAGAGTGTGGAGACTGGGGAGAAGAAGGTGTGTTACAGAGAGCAGAGTTTGGAGACTGGGGTGCAGAAGGACTGATAGAGAAAGCAGAGTTTGGAAAGTGGGGTGCAGAAGGACCGTTACAGAGAGAAGAGTTTGGAATCTGCAGTACAAAAGTACTGTTACAGAGAGCATAGGTTCGAGACTGGGGTGGAGAAGGACTGATGTAGAGAGCAGATGTTGGAGACTGGGGTGCAGAAGGACTGTTGCAGAGAGCAGAGTTTGGAGACTGGGTACCGTACAACAATTGCAGAGTGCAGAGTTTGCAGACTGTGGTGGAGAAGGACTGTTAAAGATAGCAGAGTTTGGAGACTGGGGTGCAGAAGAAGTGTTGTAGAGAACAGAGGTTGAAGACTGGGGTGCAGAAGGATCGTTGCAGAGACCAGAGGTTGGAGACTGGGGTGCAGAAGGACTGATACAGAAAGCAGAGTTCAGAGACTAGGGTGCAGAAGGCCTGTTAAAGACAGCAGAGTTTGGAGACTGGGGTGCATAAAGATTGGTAAAGAGAGCAGGGTTTGAATACTGGGTTGCAGAAAGATATTAAGGAGAGCAAAAGTTGGAGACTGAGATGCAGAAGCACTGTTACAGAGAGAAGAGGTTGGAGACTGAGGTGTAGAAGGACCGTTGCAGAGAGCAGACATTGGAGACCGAGGTGCAGAAGGATTGTTACAGAGAGCAGAGGTTGGAGACTGAGGTGCAGAAGGACTGTTACAGAGAGAAGAGGTTAGAGACTGAGGTGTAGTAGGTCTGTTACAGAGAGCAGAGTTAGAAGACTAAGGTGCAGAAGGATTGTTAAAGCGGGCAGATTTTCGAGACTGTGGTGGAAAACGACTGATATAGAAAGCAGATATTGGATACTGGGGTGCATAAGGACCCTTACAGAGAGCAGAGGTTGGAGACTGGGGTGCAGAAGAACTGTTGAAGAGAACAGAGGTTGGAGACTGGGGTGCAGAAGAATCGTTGCGGCGAGCAGAGTATCGAGACTGGGGGGTAGAAGGACTGTTGCAGAGAGCAGAAGTTGTAGACTGGGGTGCAGAAAGACTGTTGCAGAGAGCAGATATTGGAGACTTGGGTGCTGAAGGACTATTGCAGAGACCAGAGGTTGGATACTGGGGTGCAGAAGGACTGTTACAGAGAGCAGACTTTGGAGACTGGGGTGCAGAAGGATTGTTGCAGAGAGCAGATTTTGGAGACTGGGGTGCAGAAGGATTGTTATCGAGAGCAGAGGTTGGAGACTGTGGTGCAGAAGGACTTTTACAGAAAGCACAGGTTGAAGACTGGGGTGCAGCAGGACTTTTATAGAGACCATAGGTTGGAGACTCATGTGCAGAAAATCTATTGCAAAGAGCAAATTTTGGAGACTGGGTTGCAGAAGGAGTTTTGCAGAGAGCAAAGATTGGAGATTGAAATGCAGAAGGACTCTTACAGAGAGCAGAGTTTCGAGACTGCTTTACAGAAGTACTTTTGTAAAGAGCCGAGGTTGGACACAGGTGTGCAGAAGGATCTTACAGAAAGCATAGGTTTGAGACTGGGGTGCAGGAGGACTGGTGCAGAGAGCAGAGGTTAAGACTGGGGTGCAGAAGGATAGTTGAAGAGAGAAGAGTTTGGAGACTGGGGTCAAATGGCCTGTTATAGACAGCATAGGCTGGAGATTGGGGTGCAGAAGGCCTGTTACAGAGAGCAGTGCTTGGAGACTGTGGTGCAGAAGGATAGTTACAGAGAGCAGAGTTTAAAGAGTGGGTTGCAAAAGGATCTTACAGAGACAAAAGGTTGGAGACTGAGGTACATAAGGACTGTTATACAGAGAAGAGGTTTGAGACTGAGATACAGAAGGATCGTTCCAGAGAGAAGAGTTTTCATACTCAGTTGCAGAAGGACTGTTACTGAGAGCAGAGGTTGGAGACAAGAGTGGAGAAGGACTGCTGAGGAAAGTAGAGGTTGGAGACTGAGGTGCAGAAGGCCTGTTACAGAGAGCAGAGGTTGGAGACTGGGGTGCATAAGGATTGATACAGAAAGCAGAGGTTGGTGACTGTGGTGCAGAAGGACTGTTGCAGAGAGCAGAGTTTAGAGACTGGGATACAGAAGGACTATTGCACAGAGCAGAGGTTGCAGACTGAGGTGCAGAAGGACTGTTACAGAGAGCAGAGTTTGGAGAATGTGGTGCAAAAGGACTGATACAGACAGCAGTGGTTGGAGACTGGGGTGCAGAAGGACCCTTAGAGAGAACAGAGGTTGGAGACTGCGGTACAGAAGGACTGTTAAAGAGAGCAGAGTTTGGAGACTGGGGTGCAGAATAACTGTTGTAGCGAACAGAGGTTAGAGGCTGGGGTGCAGAAGGACCATTGGACACTGAGGTGCAAAAGGGCTGTTGCAGAGAGGAGAGTTTGGAGATTAGGGTGCAGAAGAACTGTTGCAGAGAGCAGAAATTGTAGTCTGAGTTGCAGAAGGACTGTTACAGAAAGCAGAGTTTAGAGACCAGGGTGCAGAAGGACTGATACAGAAAGAAGAGTTTGAAGACTGGGGTCCAAAAGGACCATTACAGAGAGAAGAAGTTGGAGACTGTAGTACAGAAGGACTGTAACAGAGAGAAGAGGATGGAGACTCGGGTGTCAAAGGACTGTTGCAGAGAGTAGTCGTTTGAGACTGAGGTGCAGAAGGACTATTACAGAGAGCAGAGGTTGGAGACCTGAGTGCAGAAGGACTGATAGAGAAAGCAGAGGTTGGAGAGTGGGGTGCAGAAGAACCGTAACAGAGAGAAGAGTTTGGAAACTGCAGTACAGAACGACAGTTACAGAGAGCAGATGATGGAGACTCGGGTGGAGAAAGACTGTTGCAGAGGAGCAGATGTTGGAGACTGGGTTCAGAAGGACTGTTGCAGAGAGCAGAGGTTTAAGACTGGTGTGCAGAAGGACTGTTGCAGAGAGCAGAGTTTGAAGAGTGAGGTGCAGAAGGACTGATACAGAAAGCAGAGGTTGGAGACTGAGGTGCAGAAGGACCCTTACAGAGAACAGAGTTTGAAGACTGCGGAACAGAACAACTGTTGTAGAGAACAAGGTTGGAGACTGGGGTGCAGAGGGACCATTGCAAAGGGCAGACGTTGGAGACTGGGTTACAGAAGGAATATTACAGAGAGCAGAGTTGGAAACTGGGGTGTAGAGAAATCTTACAGTGAGGAAAGTTTGGAGACTGGGGTGCAGAAGGATTGTTGCAGAGAGCAGATGTTGGAGACTGGGGTGCAGAAGGATCGTTGCAGAGAGTAAATTATGGTGACTGGGGTATAGAAGGACTGTTCTAAAGAACAGAGGTTGGAGACTGGGGTGAAGAAGGACTGTTGCAGAGAGCAGTTGTTTAAGACTGAGGTGCAGAAAAACTGTTACAGGGACCAGTGTTTGGAGACTGGGGTGCAAAAGGACTGATACTGAGTCTAGAGTTTGGAGACTGGGGAGCAGAAGGCCTGTCGCAGAGAGCAGTTGTTGAAGACTGACGTGCAGAAAAACTGTTACAGAAAGCAGTGTTTAGAGACTGAGGTACAGAAGGACTGTTGAAGAGAGCAGAGGTTGGAGACTGGGTGCAGAAGGACTGTGCAGAGTGCAATGTTTCCAGACTGGGGTGCAGAAGGACTGTTGCAGAGTTTGGAGACTGCAGGGAAAGACTGTTACAGAGAGCAGAGATTGAAGCCTGGGGTGCAGAACGATGGATACAGAAAGCAGAGTTTGGAGACTGGGTTGCAGAAGGACCGTTACAGAGAATAGAGGTTGGAGACTGTGGTACATACGTACTGTTGCAGAGAGCAGAGGTTTGAGACTGGGGTGCAATAGGACTGTTGCAGAGAGCAGAGGTTGGAGAATGGGGTGCAGAAAGATCGTTGCAGAGAGAAGAGGTTGGAGACTGAGGTGCAGAAAACCTGTTACACAGAGAAGAGCTTGGAGACTTGGGAGCAGAAGACCTGTAACATAGAGCAGCATTTGGAGACTGGGTGGCATAAGGATATTACAGAGAGCAGAGGTTGGTGACTGAGGTGCTGAAGGATTGTCAGAGAGAGCAGAGGTTGTAGACTTTGGTCCACAAGGATCGTTGCAGAGAGCTGAGTTTTCAGAATGAGGTTTAGAAAAACTGTTGCAGAGAGCAGATGTTGGAGACTGGGGTGCAAAAGAACTGTTGCAGAGAGCAGTGTTTGGAGACTTGGGTGTAAATGGATCATTGCAGAGAGCAGAGGGTGGAGACTGGGGTGCCGAAGGACTGTTACAGAGAGCAGATTTTGGATACTGGGGTGCAGAAGGACTGTTGCAGATAGCAGAAGTTGGAGACTGTAGTGTAGAAGGACTGTTGGAGGGAACAGAGTTTGGAGACTTGGGTGCAGAAGAAATGTTGCAGAGAGCAGAGTTTGGAGACTGAGATGCAGAAGGACTGTTACAGAGATCAATGGTTAAAGACTGGCGTGCAGAAGGACTGATAGAGAAAGAAGAGGTTGGAGACTGTGGTAAAGAAAAAAATTACAGAGAGCAGACTTTAAAGACTTCAGTACAGGAGGCCTGTTACAGAGAGCAGAGGTTGGAGACTGGGGTTGAGAAGGACTATTTCAAAGTGCATATATTGGAGACTGGGGTGCAGAAGAACTGTCGCAGAGAGCAGAGTTTGGAGACTGAGGTGCAGAGGAAATGTTACAAAGAGCAGAGGTTGGAGACTCGGGTGCAGAAATACTGATACAGAGAGAAGAGGTTGGAAACTGTGGTGCAGAAGGACCTTTAGAGAGAGCCGAGTTTGGAGACTGCAGTGCAGAAGGACTGTTACAGAGAGCATACGTTGGAGACTAGGGTACAGAAGGACTGTTACAGAAAGCAGATTTTGGAAACTGTTGTTCACAATGACTGTTGCAGAGAACAGAGTTTAGAGAATCGGGTGTAGAAGGACTGTTGCAGAGAGCACACGTTGGAGACTGAGGTGCAGAAGGATTTTTACAGAGAGCAGAGTTTGGAGACTAGGGTGCAGAAGGATCTTTCAGAGAGCAGAGGTTGGAGACAGGGGTGCAGAAGTACTGTTGCAGAGAGGAGAGGTTGGAGACTGAGGTTCAGAAGGACTGTTATATAGATGAGGTTGGAAATGGGTAGAAGAAGGACTGTTACTGAGAACATAGGTTGGAGACTCATGTGCAGCAGTACCATTGCAGAAAGCAGAGGTTGGAGACTGGGGTAGAGATGGAACGTTCCTGGGAGCACAGTTTTGAAACTGTGGTGCAGAAGGATATTACATAGATCAGAGGTTGGAAACAGGGGTGCAGAAGGACTGTTGCATAGAGCAGATATTGGAGACTGGGGTGCAGAAGGATTGTTGCAGAGAGCAGAGGTTGGAGACTGGGGTGCAGAAGGTTTGTTGCAGAGAGCAAACGTTGCAGACTGGGGTGAAGAAAGATTGTTGCAGACAGCAGAGGTTAGAGACTGGGGAGCAGAAGGACTGTTACAGAGAGTAGAGTTTGGATACTGAGGTGCAGATGAATCGTTGCTTAGAGCAGAGATTGAAGACAGAGGTGCAATAGGACTGTTGCAGAGAGCAGAGGTTGGAGACTGAGGTGCAAAAGGACTGTTACAGAGAGTAGAGGTTGGAGATTGGCGTGCAAAAGGCCTGTTACAGAGAGCAGAGGTCAGAGACTAGGGTGCAGAAGAACTGTTACAGAGAGAAGACTTTTTAGACAAGGTTGCACAAGGATCTTAAAAAGAGCAGAGGTTGTAGACCAAGGTGCAGCAGGACTGTTACAGAGAGCAGAGGTTGGTGACTAGGATGCAGCAGGATTTTTGCAGAGAACAGAGTTTTCAGACTGAGGTGGAGAAGGATTTTGCAGAGAGCACATGTTGGAGACTGGAGTGCAAAATGACTGTAGCAGAGAGCAGAGGTTGGAGACTGGAGTGCAAAAGTACTGTTGCAGAAAGCAAGGTTGGAGACTGAGGTGCAGAAAGATTGTAAAAGAGAGCAGAGTTTGGAGACTGGAGTGCTGAAGAACTGTTAAAGAGAGCAGAGGTTGGAAACTGGGGTGCAAAAAGATCGTCATAGAGAACAGAGTTCGGAGACTGGGGTGCAGAAGGCCTGTTACAAAGAGCAGAGTTTGGAGAAGGAGTGCAGAAGTACTTTTACACAGAGTAGAGCCCGAGGTGCAGAAGGACCATTGCAGAGAGCAGAGGTTGGAGACTGAGGTGCAGAAGAATTGTTACAGAGAGCAGACGTTGGAGACTTGGTCTCAGAGGGACTGCTGCAGAGAGCAGAGGCTGGACATGGGGTGTTGCAGGACTGTTGCGGAGAGCACAGGTTTGAAATTTGGGTGAAGAAGGACTGTTGCAGAGAGTACAGGTTGAAGACTGTGTTGCAGTAGGACTGTTAAAGTGGCAGAGGTTGGAGATTTTGGTGCAGAAGGACTGTTGCGGAGAGCAGATGTTGGAGACTTGGTTGCAGAAGGACTATTGCAGAAAGCAGAGTTTCTAGACTGAGATGCAGAAGTACTGTTAAAGAGAGCAGAGTTTTGGAGAATGGTGTGCAAAATGCCTGTTACAAAGAGCAGAGGTTGGAGACTGGGGTGCAGAAGGACTGTTAGAGACAGCAGAGTTTGAAGACAGGGTTGCAAAAGAATCTTACAGAGAGCAGAGCTTAGAGACTGTGGTACAGCAGGACTGTTACAGAGAGCAGAGGATGGAGACTGGGGTGCAGAAGGATCGTTGTAGCTAGCAGAGGTTTGAGACCAGCGTCCCAAAGGAATGTTACAGAGAACAGAGGTTGGAGAAGGGGTGCAGAAGGACTGATACAGAGGGCAGAGTTTACAGACTGGGTTGCAGAAGGATCTTAGAGAGAGTAGATGTTGGAGACTGAGCTGCAGAAGGACTGTTACAGAGAGTAGAGGTTAGAGACTGAATGCAGAAGCACCGTTTTATAGAGAAGAATTTTTAGACTGAGGTGCAGAAGGATTGTTACAGAGAGCAGAGGTTGGAGCCTGGGGTGCAGAAGGAGTGTTGCAGATGGCAGAGTTTGTAGACTGAGATGCAGAAAGACTATTACAGAGAGCAGAGTTTAGAAATTGTGGTGCAGATGGACTGATACAGTAAGCAGAAATTGAAGACTGGGGTGCAGAGGGACTGTTATGAAGAGCAGAGTTTGGAGAAATTGGTGGAGAAGACCTGTAAGAGAGAAGAGGTTGGAGAATTCTGTGCAGAAGGATTGTTACAGATAGCACAGTTTGGAGACTGGGGTGCAGAAGGATCCTTGCAGAGATCAGAAGTTTCAGACTGAGGCTTAGAAGGACTGATACAGAGAGCAGAGTTTGTAGTCTGAGATGCAGAAGGACTGTTAGAGAACAGAGTTTGGAGACTGGGGTGCAGAAGGACCGTTTCAGAGAGCAGATGTTGGAGACTGGGGTGCAGAAGGACTGTTACAGAGAGCAGAAGTTGGAAACTGGGGTGCTGAAGCATCATTACAGTGAACAGAGGTTGGAGACTGAGGTGCAGAAGGACTGTTACAGAGAGGATAGGTTGAAGACTGGGGTGCAGAAGGATTCTTTCAGAGAGCAGAGTTTGGAGATTGGTGTCCAGCAGAACTTTTAAAGATAGAAATGTTTAAAGACTGGGTTTCAGAAGAATCTTACAAAGAGCAATTTGGAGACTGAGGTTCAGAAGGTGTGTTACAGAGATCAAAGGTTTGAAACTGGGGTGCAGAAGGATTGTTGCAGAGAGCAGAGTATTCCGACTGAGGTGCAGAAAGAATGTAGCAGAGAGCAGATGTTGGATTATGGGGTGCAGAGGACTGTTACAGAGAGCAGAGTTTGGAGACTGGGGTGCAGAAGGATCGTTACAGAGAGCACAGGTTGGAGATTGGGTTGCAGAAGGCCTCTTACAGAGAGTAGAGTTTGAAGTCTGGGGTGAAGAAAGCCTTTTACAGATAGCAGAATTTGGAGACTGGGGTGCAAAAAAACTATTATAGAGAGCAGAGCTTGGAGACTGGGATGCAGAAGGACTGTTGCAGAGAGCAGAGTTTGGAGACTGTGGTGAAAAAGGATCCTTGCAGAGATCTGAGGTTGAAGACTGAGGTGCACAAGGATCGCTACAGAGAGCAGAGATTGGAGACTGGGGTGAAGCAGGACAGATACAGAGAGCACAGGTGGGAGACTGGGGTGCAGAAGAAATGTTGCAGAGAGCAGAGGTCGGACACTGGGGTGAAGAAGGACTGTAGCAGAAAGCAGAGGTTGGAGAATGTGGTGCAGAAGGACTGTTGCAGAGAGCAGACGTTGGAGACTGGGATGCAGAAGGATTCTTGCAGAGAGAAGACGTTGGAGACTGGGGTTTAGAAGCACAGTTGCAGAGAGAAGATGTTGGAGACTGGGGTGAAGAAGAACTGTTGCAGAGAGCAGAGGTTGGAAACTGAGGTGCAGAAGGACTGTTACAGAGAGCAGAGGTTGGAGACTGCGGTGCAGAATAACTGATATTGAAAGTAGAGTTTGGAGACTGGGGTTCAGAATTACCATTACAAACATCAGAGTTTGGAGACTGCGGTACAGAAGAACTGTTATAGAGAGCAGAGTTTGGAGCCTGGGGTGCAGAAGGACTGTTTCAGAGAACAGAGTTTGGATACTGGGGTGCAGAAAGACCGTAGCAAAGAGCAGAGGTTGGAGACTGGGGTTCAGAAGGACTGTCGCAGAGAGCAGAGTTTGGAGACAAGGGTGCAGAAGGACTGTTGCAGAGAAAAGAGGTTGGAGACTGAGGTGGAGAAGGACTGTTGCAGAGAGTAGATGTTTCAGACTGGGGTGCAGAAAGACTGTTGCAGAAAGCAGAGATTGCAGACTGGGGTGAAGAAAGAGTATTGCAGAGAGCAGAGGATGCAGACTGAGGTACAGAAGGACTGTTACAGAGAGCAGAGTTTGGAGAATGTTGGGCAGAAGACTGATACAGAAAGCAGAGGTTGGAGACTGGGCTTCAGAAGGACCTTTACAGAGAACAGAGGTTGGAGACTGCGGTACAGAAGGACTGTTACAGAGAGCAGACGTTGGAGACTGGGGTGCAGAATAAATGTTGTAGAGAACAGAGGTTGGAGACTGGGGTGCAGAAAGACCTATGCAGAAAGCAGAGGTTGAAGATTGGGGCACCGAAGTACTGTTGCAGTGAGAAGAGGTTGGTGTCTGAGGTGCAGAAGAACTGTTACAGAGAGCAGAGGTTCGAGACCGGGGTGCAGAAGGACTGATACAGAAAGGAGAGTTTGGAGACTGGGGTGCAGAAGGACCATTACAGAGAGCAGAGGTTGGAGACAGCAGTATAGAAGTACTGTTACAGAGAGCAGAGGTTGGAGACTGCGGTTGAAAAGGACTGTTACAGAGAGCATATTTTGGAGACTGGGGTGAGGCAGGACTGTTGCAGAGAGAAGAGGTTGACGACTGGGTTGCAGAAGGACTGTTGCAGAGAGCAGAGGTTACACAGTGAGGTGCAGAAGGACTGTTACAGAGAGAAGAGTTTGGAGACTGTGGTGAAGAAACACTGATACAGAAAGTAGAGGTTGGAGACTGGGGTTCAGAAGGACTCTTAAGGAGAACAGAGGTTGAAGACTGCGGTACAGAAGAACTGTTACAGAGAGCAGAGGTTGGAGACTGGGGTGCACAATAAATGTTGTAGAGAAGAGAGGTTGGAGACTCTGGTGCTGAAGGACCATTGCAGAAAGCATATGTTGGAGACTGGGTTTCAGAATGATCTTACAGAGAGCAGAGTTTGGACACTGAGGTGCAGAAGGACTGTTGCAGAGAGCAGATATTCTTGATTGGGGCGCAGAAGGACTGTTGCAGAGAGCAGAGGTTAGAGTCTGAGGTGCCGAAGGACTGTTACAGAGAGCAGAGGTTGGTGACTTTGGTGGAAAAGTACTGTTGCAGAGAGCAGATTTTAAAGACTGGGGTGAGAAAGGACTCTTGCAGAGAGCAGAGGTTGAAGACTGGAGTGCAGAAGGACTGTTGCAGACTGCAGATGTTGCAGAGTGAGGTGCAGAAGGACTGTTACAGAGAGCAGAGTTTGGAGACTGTGGTGCAGAAGGACTGACACAGAAAGCAGAGGTTGGAAACTGGGGTGCAGGAGGACCCTTACAGAGAACAGAGGTTGAAGACTGCGGTACAGAGGAACTGTTGTAGAGAACAAGGTTGGAGAGTGGGGTGCAGAGGGACCGTTGCCGAGAGCAAACTTTGGAGACTGGGGTGCAGAAGGAATGTTACAGAGAGCAGAGTTTGAAACTATGGTGTACAAGGATCTTACAGAGAGGAAAATTTGAGACTGGGGTGCAGAAGGATTGTTGCAGAGAGCAGACGTTGGAGACTGGGGTGAAGAAGGATCGTTGCAGAGAGTAGATTATGGATACTCGGGTATAGAAGGACTTTTCTAGAAAGCAGAGGTTAAAGACTGGGGTGCAGAAAGACTGTTTCAGAGAGCAGTTGTTGAAGACTGTGGTGAAGAAAAACTGTTACAGAGAGCATGTTTGAAGACTAAGGTGCAGGACTGATACTGAGAGCAGAGTTTGAAGACTGTGGTGCAGAAGGATCTTACAGAGAGCAGAGTTTGGAGACTGAGGTGCAGAAGGACTGCTCCAGAGAGCAGAGGTTGAAGGTTGGGGTGCAGAAGGACTGTTAAAGAGAGCAGAGTTCAGAGACTTTGGTACAGTAGGCCTGTTACAGAGAGCAGAGGATGGAGATTGAGGTGCAGAAAGACTGTTACAGAGATAGATGTTGAATACTGAGGTTAAAATAGACCACTGCAGAGAGCAGATGTTGGAGACTGAGCTGCAGAAGGACTGTTGCAGAGTGCAGAGGTTTGAGACTTGGGTGTAATAGGACTGTTGCAGTGAGCAGAGTTTGGGGATTTTGGTGCCTAAGGACCTTTGCAGAGAGCAGAATTTGGAGACTGAGGTGCAGATGGCCTGTTACAAAGAGCAGAGGTTGGAGACTTGAGTGCAGAAGGACTGATAGAGAAGCAGTGTTTGGAGACTGGGGTTCAGAAGACAATTACAGAGAGAAGAGTTTGGAAATTGCAGTACAGAGGAACTGTTACAGAGAGCAGAGATTGGAGACTGTGGTGGAGAAGGACTGTTGCAGAGATCTGATGTTGGAGAATGGGGTGCAGAAGGACTGTTGTAGAGAGTAGGTTGGAGACTGGGGTGCAGAAGGACTTTTGCAGAGAGTAGAGGATGGAGATTGGGGTGCAGAAGACTGAGGTTAAGAAGGACTGTTGGAGACAACAGAGTTTGGAGACAGGGATGCAGAACGACCGTTGCAGAGAGCAGAGGTTGGAGACTGAGGTGCAGAAGGATTGTTACAGAGAGCAGTGGTTGGAGACTGAGGTGCAGAAAAACTGTTGCAGAATGCAGAGGTTGAAGACTGGCGTGCGGAAAATCTGTTGCAGAGAACAGAGTTTCGAGACTTAGGTGCAGAAGGACCCTTGCTTTTTTTTTTTTTTAAAGAGAGTGAGAGAGGGGGGGCAGAGAGAGAGAGAGAGAATTTTAACATTTATTTATTTTTTCTTAGTTCTCGGCGGACACAACATCTTTGTTGGTATGTGGTGCTGCTGAGGATCGAACCCAGGCCGCACGCATGCTAGGTGAGCGCGCTACCGCTTAAGCCACATCCCCAGCCCCAATGGTGTTGAGATAGGCAGAACTAACATCATCAAAATGGCGATATTACCAAAAGTCCTCTATAGGTTTAATGCAATGCCAATCAAAATTCCAATTGCATTGCTTGTAGAAATAGATAAAGCAATCATGAAATTCATATGGAAAAAATAAAAGACCCAGTATAGCAAAAGCAATTCTAAGCAGGAAGTGTGAATCAGGTGGTATAGCAATACCAGATTTCAAACTATACTACAGAGCAATAGTAACAAAAACAACATGGTACTGGTACTCTTATACATTGCTGGTGGGACTGCAAATTGGTTTGGCCAATTTGGAAAGCAGTATGGAGATTCCTGGGAAAGCTAGGAATGGAACCACCATTTGACCCAGTTATTGCCCTTCTTGGTCTATTCCCTGAAGACCTTAAAAGAGCGTACTACAGGGATACTGCCACATCGATGTTCATAGCAGCACAATTCACAATGGCTAGACTGTGGAACCAACCCAGATGCCCTTCAATGGATGAATGGATTAAAAAAATGTGGCATTTATACACTATGGAGTATTACGCAGCACTAAAAAATGACAAAATCATGGAATTTGCAGGGAAATGGATGGCATTAGAGCAGATTATGCTCAGTGAAGCTAGCCAATCCCTAAAAAAACAAATATCAAATGTCTTCTTTGATATAATGAGAGCAACTAAGAATAGAGTAGGGAGGAAGAGCAGGAAGAAAAGATTGACATTAAACAGAGGCACGAGATGGGAGGGAAAGAGAGAGTAAAGTGGAATTGCATGGAAATGGAAAGAGACCCTCATTGTTATAAAAAACTACATAAAAGAGGTTGTGAGGGGAATTGGAAAAAAAATAAGGAGAGAAATGAATTACAGTAGATGGGATAGAAAGAGAAGATGGGGGGAGGGGGATAGTAGAGGATAGGAAAGGTAGCAGAATACATCAGTCACTAGTATGGCATTATGTAATTATCCTTCTTCACCTCAGTCTCCAACCTCTGCTCTTTGCAAGAGTCCTTCTCACCTCAGTCTCCAACTTCTACTTTCTAACAGTGCTTCTGCACCTCAGTCTCCAAACTCTGCTCTTTGTAAGATCTTTATGAACCCCAGTCTCCAACATCTGCTCGCTGAAACAGTCCTTGTGCAATACAGTCTCCAACGTCTGCTCTCTGCAACAGTTCTTCTGTACCTCAGTCTGAAAAATCTGCTCTCTGCAACAATTCCTCTGTACCCAAGTCTCCAAACTCTGTTCTCTGTAACAGTATTTCTGTACCTCTGTCTCCTACCTCTGCTCTCTGTAAGACCATTCTGAAACCCAGTCTGCAAACTCTGTTCTCTGTAACAGTCCTTCTGCACCCCAGTCTCCAAACTCTGCTCTCTTAAACAGGCCTTCTGCACCCCAGTCTCCAAGCTCTACTCTCTGCAACGATCCTTCTGCACCCATGTCTCCCACCTCTTCTCTCTAAAACAGTCCTTCTGCACCCCAGTCTCCTACCTCTGCTCTCTGTAAGATCATTCTGCACACCAGTCTCCAACCTCTGTTCGCTGTAACAGTCCTTCTGGAACCTATCTCCAAATTCTGCTCTCTGCAACGGTCCTTCTGCACCCCAGTCTCCAATCTCTGTTTTCTGCAACAGTCCTTCTACACCCCAGTCTCCAAACTCTGCTCTCTGTAACAGTCCTTTTGTACCAGAGTCTCCAACCTCTGCTCTTTGTAACGGTCCTTCTGCCCCCCAGTCTCCAACATCTGCTTTCTTTGTCAGTCCTTCTGCACCCCAGATTCCAAACTCTGCTCTCTCTAACAGTCATTCTACACCTCAGTCTCTAACTGCTGCTTTCAGCAACAGTCCTTGTGAACCCCATTCTACTACCTCTGCTCTCTGCAACATTCCTTCTGCACCCCAGTATCAAACCTATGCTCTCTGTAATAGTCCGTCTGCACCCCAGTCTCCAACCTCTGCTCTCTGTAGTGATCCTTCTGCACCCCAGTCTCAAACATCCCCTCTCTGTTATAGTTCTTCTGCACCGAGGTCTCAAAACTCTTTTCTCTGTAAGATCGTACTGAAACCGAGTCTCCAACGCCTGCTATCTGTAACTGTCCTTTTGCACCCCAGTCTTTACCTCTGCTCTCTGCAACAGTCCTTCTTCACCTCAGTCTCCAAACTCTGCTTTCTGCAACAGTCCTTCTGCACCCATGTCTCCAACTTCTGCTCTCCGCAACATTCATTCTGCACCCCGGTCTCCAAACTGTGCTCTCTGTAAAAGTCTTTCTGCACCCCAGTCTCCAAACTCTGCTCTCTGTAACGATCCTTCTGCACCCCAGTCTTGAACCTCTGCTCTCTTCAACGATTTTTCTGCACATAAGTCTCCAACCTCTGCTCTCTGCAACGATCCTTCTCCACCCCAGTCTCAAACCACTGCTCTCTGCAACAGTCATTATGAATCCCAGTCTCCAACATCTGCTTTGTGAAACAGTTTTTCTGTATCTCAGTCTGAAAACTCCCCTCTCTGTAATCCTCAATCTGCAACCCAGTCTCCAACTTATGCTCTCTGTAACAGTCCTTCTGTACCTCAGTCTCCAATCTCTGCTCTATGCAACAGTCCTTCTGCGCAGAAGTCTCTAACATCTTCTCTCTTAAACAGTCCTTCTACACCCCAGTCTCCAACGTCTGCTCTATGCAACAGTCCTTCTACACCCCACTCTCCATACTCTTATCGCCCCAACGATCCTTCTGCATCCCAGTCTCCAAACTCTGTTCTCTACATCAGTTCTTCTGCACCCCAATCTACAACCTCTACTCTCTGCAACAGTCCTTGTACATCTCAGTCTAAAACCTCTGCTCTCTGCATCAGTCGTTCTGCACCCCTGTCTCCAACCTCTGCTCTCTGTAACAATTTTTCTGCACCTCAGTCTTCAACCTCTGCTCTCTGCAACAGTCCTTCTGCACCTCAGTCTCCAACTTCTACTCTCTTTAACAGTGCTTCTGCACCCCAGTCTCCATTCTCTGCTCTCTGTTAGATCCTTCTGCAACCCAGTCTTCAAACTCTGCTCTCTGTAACAGTCCTTCATTACCCCAGTCTCCAAATTGTGCTCTCTGTAACAGGCCTTCTGCTCTCCAGTCTCCAACCTCTGCTCTCTGTATCAGTCCATCTGCATCCCAGTCTCTAACGTCTGCTCACTGCAACGATCTTTCTGCACCCCAGTCTTTAACCTCTGCTCGCTGCAACAGTCCTTGTGCAACCCAGTCTACAACATCTGCTCTGTGCAACATTTCTTCTGTACCTCAGTCTGAAAACTCCGCTGTCTGCAATAATCCTTCTGCACCCCAGTCTCCAACCTGTGCTCTCTGTAACAGTCCTTCTGCACCTCAGTCTCCAACCTCTGCTTTCAGCAGCACTACTACTGCAACCCAGTCTCCAAACTCTGCTCTCTGTAACAGTCCTTCTTCACAACAGTTTCCAACATCTGCTTTCTATAACAGAAATTCTGAAACCCAGTCTCGAACCTCTGCTCTCTGTAACAGGCCTTCTGAACCACAGTCTCCAAACACTTCTCTCTTCAACAATTTTTCTCCACCCCAGTCTCCAACCTCAGCTCTTGGCAAGAGTCCTTCTACACCCCAGTCTCCAACCTCTTCTCTCTGTAAGATCCTAATTCACACCAGTCTCCAAACTCTGCTCTCTGTAACAATCCGTCTGCACCCCAGTCTCCGACATGTGCTCTCTGCAACAGTCCTTCTGCAACCCAGTCTCCAAAATTTTTTCTCTGCAAAAATTGTTCACCATCCCACTCTCTGAATTCTGCTCTCGGCAACAGTCCTTAAGCACTCCAGTCTCTAACCTCTGTTCTCTTTAACACTCCTTTTGCAAACCAGTCTCCAACATCTGCTCTCTGTAACAGTCCTTCTGCACCCCAGTCTACAAGCTCTGCTTTCTGTTACAGTCCTTCAGCACGACAGTCTCCAACCTCTTCTCTCATAAAAGTCCTTCTTCAACTTAGTTTCCAACCTCTACTTCTGCAACAGTCCTACTGCACCCCAGTCTCCAACTTCTGCTCTCTGCAACAGTCCTTGTGCACCCTAGTTACCAACATCTGCTTTCTGCAACAGTCCTTCTGCACCCCAGTCTCCAACTCTGCTCTCTTTAACCGTCCTTCTGTACTGCAGTCTCAAAACTCTGCTCTCTGTTACCGTCTTTCTTCACCACAAACTAATCTCTGCTTTCTCTATCAGTTTTTAGAATCCCCGGACTCCAAACTCTGCTCTCTGTGAGAATCCTACTGCACATCAATCTCCAACCTCTGCTCTGTGTAAGATCCTTCTGATCCCCAGTTTCCAAACTCTGCTCTCTGTAACATTCCTTCTCCACCCCAGTCCCCAATATCTGCTCTCTGTAAGAGTCCTTCTTCACCACAGTCTTCAACCTCTGCACTCTGCAACAGTCCTTATGCACCTCTGTGTCCAAACTCTGCTCTCTTTAAGATCCTTCTGAAACCCAGTCTCCAAACTCTGCTTTCTGCAGTGGTCCTTCTGCACCCCAGTCTTCAAATTCTGATCGCTACATTAGTTATTCTGCACCCCAGTCTAAAACCTCTGCTCTCTGTAACAGTCCTTCTGTACTGCAGTCTTCAAACTCTGTTCTCTGTAACGGTTCTTCTGCACCACATTCTCCAATCTCTGTTTTCTGTATGTCCTTTTGCAACACAATTTCGAAACTCTGCTGTCTGTATCAGGCTTTCTGCACCTCACTCTGCAACCTCTTCTCTCTGCAATAGTACATATGCACCCCAGTCTCTAATTTCTGCTCTCTGCAACATTCCTTCTGCACCTCAGTCTCCAACATCTGTTGTCTGCAACAGTCCTTCTCCAACCCAGTCTCCAAACTCTGCTCTCTGCAACAGTCCTTCTACACCCCAGTCTTCAACCTCTGCTTTCTGTATCAGTCCTTCTGCACCAGAGTCTCCAAACTCTGCTCTCTGTAACAGTCCTTATGCACCTCACTCTGAAACTTCTGCTCTCTGCAACAATCCCTCTGCACCCCAGTCTTCAACCTCTGCTCTCTGTAACAGTCCTTCTGTACTGCAGTCTCCAACCTCTGCTCTCTGTAACAGTCCTTCTACACCCGAGTCTCCAAACTCTGCGTTATGTGTCACTCATTCTTCACACCAGTCTCCAAACTCTGCCCTCTGTAAAAGTCCTTCTGCACATCAGAATCCAACCTCTGTTCTCTGCAAAAGTACTTCTGCGCCCCAATCTCCAACCTCTGCTCCCTGCAACAGTTTTTCTGCACCTCGGAATGCAACCTCTGTTCTCTGCAGCAGTCCTTCTACACCACTGTCTCCATACTCTGCTCGCACCAATGATCCTTCTGCACCAAAGTCTCCAACATCTGCTCTCTGCAACAGTCCTTCTCCACCCGTCTCCAAACTCTGCTCTCTGTAAAAATCCTTCTGCACCCCAGTCTCCAAACTCTGCTTTCTGTATCAGTCCTTCTGCACCCCAGTCTCCAACCACTGCTCTCTTAAAAGTCCTTCTTCACCTCAGTCTCAAAACTCTGCTTTCTGCAACCGTCCTTCTGCACACCAGTCTCCAACCTCTGCTCTCTGCAACGATCCTTCTGAACCCTAGTCTCAAACCTCTGCTCCCTGCAACTGTCCTTCTGAACCCCAGTCTCCAACATCTGCTCTCTGCAACAGTTCTTCTGTACCTCAGTCTGATAAATCTGCTCTCTGCAATAATCCTTCTGCACCCCAGTCTCCAAACTCTGCTCTCTTTAACAGTCCTTCTGTACCGCAGTCTCCAAACTCTGCTCAATGCAACAGTCCTTCTGCACCCAAGTCTCCAACATCTGATCTCTGAAACAGTCCTTCTACACCCCAGTCTCCGAACTCTGCTCTCTGGAACAGTCCTTCTACACCCCAGTCTCCATACTCTGCTTGCCCCAATGATTCTTCAGCACTTCAGTCTCCAACCTCTGATATCTACATCAGTTCTTTTGCACCCCAGTCTCCAACCTCTGCTCTCTGTAACTGTCCTTCTCTACCACAGTCTCCAACTGCTTTTCTCCTTAAGGGTCCTTATGCACCCCAGTATCCAACCTCTGCTTGTTGTATAAGTCATTTTGCACAACAGTCTCAAAACTCTTCCCTCTGCAACAGTCCTTCTGCAAATCAGTCTGCAACCTCATCAACTCAAACCTCTGTCTTCTGAAACAGTCCTTCTGCTCTCCAGTCTCCGAGATCTGCTCTCTGTCACAGACCTTATGCACCGCAGTTTCCAACCTCTGCTTTCTACAACAGTCCTTCTGCACCCTAGTTACCAACATCTGCTCTCTGCTACAGTACTTCTGCACCTCAGTCTTCAACCACTGCTCTCTGTAACAGTACTCCTGTACTGCAGTATCCAACCTCTGCTCTCTGTAAAGGTCTTTCTGCACCTCTGACTCCAATCGCTGCTTTCTGTATCAGTCCTTCTGCATCCCAGTTTCAAACCTCTTCTCTCTGTAAGAGTCCTTCTGCACCTCAGTCTCCAACCTCTTCCCTCTGTTCGATCCTTCTGCAACCCAGACTTTAAACTCTGCACTCTGTAACAGTCTTTCTGCACAACAGTCTCAAACCTCTGCTCTCTGTAACAGGACTTCTGCAACACAGTTTCCAAACTCTGCTTTGTGTAAAAGGCCTTTTGGACCCCAGTCTCCAACCTCTTCTCTCTTCAATGATTCTTCTTCACCCCAGTCTCCAACATCTGCTCTCTTCAAAAGTCCTGTTGCACCCCAGTGTCCAAACTCTGCTTTCTGTAAGATCCATCTGAACCCCAGTCTCCAACCTCTGCTCTCTGTAACAGTGCTTCTGCACCCGAGTCTCCAACCTCTGCTCTCTGTAACAGGACTTCCAAACCTCAGTCTCTAACCTCTGCTCTCTGCAGTAGTCCTTTTCCACCCTCGTCTAAAAATTCTGCTCTCTTCAACAGTCCTTCTGAACACTAGTTACCAAAATCTGCTCTCTACAACAGTTCTTCTGCACCTCAGTCTCGCAACTCTGCTCTCTGTAAGATCCTTCTGCAACAGAGTCTTTAAACTCTGCACTTTGTACCTGTCCTTCTGCACAACAGTCTCCAACTTCTGCTCTCTGTAACAGGACTTCTGCAACCCAGTCTCCAAACTCTGCTCTCTGTAACAGGCTTTATTCACCTCAGTCTAAAACCTCTTCTCTCTGCAACGATTCTTCTAAACCCCAGTCTCCAACATCTGCTTTCTGCAACAATCGTTTTGAACCCCAGTCTCCAAAATCTTCTCTCTGTAATATCCATCTGAACCCCAGTCTCAAACCTATGCTCTCTGAAACAGTCCTGCTGCACCCCAGTCTCTAAAATCTGCTCTCAGCAACATTCCTTCTGCACCCAAGTCTTCAACATCTGCTCTCTGCAACACTCCTTCTGCACCCCAGTCTCCAAACTCCGCTATCTGCAAGGATCCTTCTGGACCCCAGTCTCCAACCTCTGGTCTCAGCAACAGTCCTTCTGCTCCACAGTCTCCAACCTCTGCTCTCTATAAGATCCTTCTGCACTCTAGTTTCCAAACTCTGCTCTCTGTAACATTCCTTCTCCACCCCAGTCTCCAACCTCTGCTCTCTGCAACAGTATTTCCTCTCCCAGTCTCCGAGATCTGTTCTCTTTAACAGTCCTTTTGTTTCACAGTCTCTAACCTCTGCTCTTTGTAAAGGTCATTCTATAACACAGTCTCCAACCTGTGCTTTCTGTATCAGTCTGCCTGAACCCCAGTCTCCAAAATCTGTTCTCTGTATCTATCCTTTGCACCTCAGTCTCCAACCTATGCTCTAGTAAGAGTCCTTCTGCACTCCAGTCTCCAGCCTCTTCTCTAGGTAACAGTCTTATACCGCAGTCTCTAAACTCTGCTCTCTGTAAGGGACCTTCAGCACCCCAGTCTCCAATCACTGCTCTCTGTGAAAGTTCACCTGTACCTCAGTCTGAAACCTCTGCTCTCCACGATTCTTCTGCACCTCAGTCTCCAAACACTGCTCTCTGTAACAGTCCACCTGCAGCTCAGTCTCCAACCTTTGCTCTCTGTAATGTCCTTCAGCAACTCAGTCTCCAAACACTGCTCTCTATAACAGTCCTTCTGCACCCCAGTCTCCAACCTCTCCTCTCTGTAACAGGCCTTCTGCACAAATGTCTCCAAACTCTGCTCTACGCATAAATCATTCTGCACGCCTGTCTCCAACCTCTGCTCTCTGCAATGATCCTGCTAAACCACAGTCTCCAACCTCTAATCTCTGAAACAGTCCTTCTGCACCTCAGTCTTCAACTTCTGCTCTCTGTAATAGGCTTTCTGCACGCCAGTCCCCAACCTCTTCACTCTGCAATCAATGATTCTTCTCCACCCAGGTCTCAAACATCTGCTCTCTGCAACTGTCCTTTTGCACCCCAGTGTGCAAACTCTGCTCTCTGTAACATCTATCTGAACGGAAGTCTCCAACCTCTGCTCTCTGTAACAGTCCTTCTGTACCCCAGTCTCCAAACGCTGCTCTCTGTAACAGTCCATCCACACCTCAGTCTCCAACCCCTGCTCTCTCTAAAATCCTTCTGCACCCCAGTCTCTAAAATCTGCTCTCTGCAACAGTCCTTTTCCACCCCAGTCTCCAATATCTGCTCTCTGCAACAGTCCTTCTGAACCTCAGTCTTCAAACTCTGCTCTCTGCAACGAAGCTTCTGGGCCCCAGTCTCCAATGTCTGCTCTCTGCAACAGTCCTTCTGCAATACAGTCTCCAACCTCTGCTCTCTGTCAGATCTTTCTGCACTCCAGTTTTCAAACTCTGCTCTCTGTAAAATTTCTTCTCCATCCCAGTCTAAAACCTCTGTCCTCTGCAACAGTCGTTCTGCTCCCCAGTCTCCGAGATCTGCTCTCTGTCACAGATTTTATGTACCGCAGTTTCCAACCTGTGCTCTCTGTAACGGTCCTTCTGCAACCCAGTCTCCAACCTCTGATTTTTGAATCACTCGTTCTGAACCCCAGTATCCAAACTCTGCTGTTTGTATCTATCCTTCTGCACCTCAGTCTTCAACCTGTGCTTTCTGTAACAATCCTTCTGCACCCCAGTCTCCAAACTCTGCTCTCTGTAACAGTCTTTCTATACCGCAGTCTCCAACCTCTGATCTCTGTAACGGTCCTTCTGCACCCCAATTTCCAACCTCTGCTTTCTGTAACAGTCCTTCTGCACGTCATTCTCTAAACTCTGCTCTCTGTAATAGTCCTGCTCCACCTCAGTCTCCAACCTCTGCTCTCTGTAACAGCACTTCTGCACCTCATTCAAAAACCTCTGCTCTCCACAATTCTTCTGCACCCGTCTCCAACCACTGTTCTGTAACAGTCCACCTGCACCTCAGTCTCCAACATCTGCTCTCTGTAAGTTCCTTCAGCAAACCAGTCTCCAAACTCTGCTCTCTGTAACAGTTTTTCTGCACCCCAGTCTCCAACCTTTCCTCTCTGTAACAGGCCTTCTGAACTCTAGTCTCGAAACTCTGGTCTCTATAGCAGGCCTTCTGCACCCCACTCTCCATCCTCTGCTCTCTGCAATGATCCTTCTGCACCCCAGTCTCCAAACTTCGCTCTCTGCAATGATCCTACTGCACCCCAGTCTCCAACCTCAGATCTCTGCAACAGTCCTTCTGCACCTCAGTCTCCAAATTCTGCTCTCTGTAAGATCCTTCTGAAACCCTGTCTCCAACCTCTGCTCTCTGTAACAGTCTTTCTGCACCCCAGTCTCCAAACTCTGCTCTCTGCAAGAGTCATTCTGCACCCCAGTCTCCGAACTCTCCTCTCTACCACAGTCTTTCTGCACCCTAGTTACTAACATTTGCTCTCTGCTACGGTAGTTCTGCACCCCAGTCTTCAACCACTGCTCTGTGTAACAGTCCTCTTGTTCTGCTGTATCCAACCTCTGCTCTCTGTAACGTTCTTTCTGCACCCTAGACTCCAATCACTTCTTTCTGTATCAGTCCATCTGCACCCCAGTTTCCAACCTCTGCTCTCTGTAAGAGTACT